>NW_028327487.1:55000-92500 GCF_031878675.1 Megascapheus bottae
AACCCTAACCCTTACCTTACCCTAACCCTAACCCTAACCCTAACACTTACTCTAACCCTAACTCTAAACCTAACGCTAACCCTTACCCTTACCCTCACCCTAAACCTAACCTTAACCCTAACCCAAACCCTAACTCTTTTCCTACACAAACCCTAACCCTAACCCTACCCTAACCATAACCCTAACCCTAAACCTAAACCTAACCCTTACCCTTACCCTAACCGTAACGCTAAACCTAACACTAACCCTTACCCTTACCTAACCCTAAACCTAACCCTAACCCTGACCCTAACCCTAACCTTAACCCTAACCCTTACCCTAACCCTAACCCTAACACTAACCCTAACCCTTATCCTTACCCTAACCCTAAGCCTAACCCTAACCCTAAATCTAAACCTAACCCTAAACCTAACCCTTACATTTACCCTAACCCTAACCCTAAACCTAACCCTAACCCTTAACCTAACCCTAACCCTAACCCTAACCCTAAACCTAACCCTAACCCTAAACCTTAGACTAACCCTAACCCTTAACCGAACTCTAAACCTTACCATTAACCTAACCCTAACCCTAACCCTAACCCTAACCTTAACCCTAACCCTTACCCTTATCCTAAAACTATACCTAACTGTAACACTTACCCTAACCCTAACCCTAACCCTAACCCTAACCCTTACCCTAACCCTAACCCTAACCCTAACCCTAAATCTTACCCTAACCCTAACACTAACCCTTACCCTAACCCTAACTCTAACTCTAACCCTAACCCTTAACCTTACCCTTACCCTAACCCAAAACCTAACCCTAACCCTAACCCTAACCCTAACCCTAAACCTAACCCTTTCCTTTACCCTAACATTAACTCTAACACTAACCGTAACCCTTACCCTAACCCTAACCCTAACACTTACTCAAACCCTAACCCTAACCCTAACCCTTACCCTTACCCTAACCCTAACCCTAAACTTAACCCCAACCCTAAACCTAACACTAACTTTACCATATCACTTACCCTAACCCTAACCCTAACACTAACACTGACCCTTACCGTAACACTAACCCTAACACTCACCCTTACCCTAACACTAACCCTAACCCTAACACTTACCCTAATCTAACCCTAACCCTATACCTTACCCTAACCCTAACCTAACCCTTACCCTAACCCTAACCATAACCCTAACGCTAACCCCTAACCCTAACCCTTAACCTAACCCTAAACCTAACCCAAACCCTTACCCTTAACCAACCCTAAACTTAACTCTAACCTAACCCTAACCAAAACCCTTAACCTAACGCTAACCCTAACCCTAACCCTAACCCTTACCCTTAACCTAAACCTAAACCTATCTCTAACTTTAACCCTAACCCTAACCCCAACCCTTACCCTAACCTAACCTTAAACCTTACCCTAACCCTAACCCTATCCCTAACCCTAACCTTAACCCTAAACCTAACCCTAAAGCTAAACCTAAACCTAACTCTAACCCTAACCCTAACCCTTACCCTTACCCTAACCTTGACCCTAAACCTAAACCTAAACCTAACCCTAACCCTTACCATAACGTTAACACTAACCCTAACCCTTACCCTTACCCTAACCCTAACACTAAAACTAACCCTAATCCTAAACCTAAACCTAAGCCTTACCCTAACCCTAACCCTAAACCTAACCCTAACCCTAATCCGAACCCTAACACCTAAACCTAACCCTTACCCTAACCCTAACCCTAACCCTAACACTTACCCTAACTCTAACCCTTATCCTAGACCTAACCCTAACTCTAATCCTTAACCTAACCCTAACACTAACCCTAACCCGAACCCTTACCCTTACCCTTACCCTAACCTAACCCTAATCCCAACCCTAACCATAAACCTTACCCTTACACTAAACCTAACCCTAACCCTTACCCTAACCATAACCCTAAAACTAAACCTAACCCTTACCCTTACTCTTAACTTAACCCTAACCCTATCCCTTACCCTTACCCTAACGCTAACCCTAACCCTAACGTCAACCCTAACCCTAACCCTAACAATGGCCCTTACCCTAACCCTAACACTAAACCTATCGCTAACCCTAACCCTAACCCTAACCTTAACCCTAACCCTAACCCTATCTCTAAACCTTACCCTTACTCTAACCCTAACCCTAAACCTAACCTTAAAACTAACCCTTCCCTTACCCTAACTGTAACCCCAAACCCAACCCTAAACCTTACCCTTACCCAAACCCTAAACCTAACCTTAACTCTAACCCTAACCCGAACCCTAACCTTAACCCTAACCCTAACCCTTTCCCTTACCCTAAACCTAACCCTAACCCTAACCCTAAAACTTACCCTTATCCTAAACCTAACCCTAACCCTTAACCTAAACCTAAACCGAAACCTAACCCTAACCCTTACCCTTATCCTAACCCTAACACGAACACTAACCCTAACCCTAACACTTACCCTTACCCTAACCCTAATCCTAACCATAACCATAACCCTTACCCTAATCCTAACTCTAACCCTAACCCTTACCCTAATCCTAAACGTAACAGTAAACCTAACTCTAAACCTTACCCTTACACTAAACCTAACCCTAACCCTAACCCTAACCATAACCCTAACACTAACCCTAACCCTTACCCTTACCTTTACTCTAACACTAACCCTTACCCTTACCCTAACGCTAACCCTTACCCTAACCTTAACCCTAACTCTAACCATAACCCTTACCTTACCCTAAACATAAGCCTAACTCTAACCCTAACCCTAAACCTAACCTAACCCCTACCTTAACCATAAACCTAACGCTAACCCTAACCCTTACCCCAACCCTAACCCTAACCCTAACCTTAACCCTAAACCTAACCCTAACCCTAACTCTTATACTTACCCTAACCCTAACTATAAACCTAACCCTTAGCCTACCCCCAAGCCTAAACTTAACCCTAACCCTAACCCTATACCTAAGCCTTACCCTTACTCTAACCCTAACCCTAAACCTAACACTAACCCTAACACTAACCCTAACCAGAACCATAACCGTAACCCTAAACCTAACCCTAACCCTTACCCTTACCCTAACCCTAAACCTAAACTTAACCCTAACCATAACCCTAACCCTAACCCGAACCTTAACCCTAAAACTTATCCTTACCCTAACCCTAACCATAACCCTAACCTAAACCTAACCCTAACCCTAAACCTAACCCTTACCCTTACCATAATCCTAAACCTAAATCTAACTGTAACCCTTACCCTGACCCTAACTCTAAACATAATCCTAACTGTACCCCTAACCTTAACCCTAACCCTTACCGTTAACCTAACCCTAACCCTAACCCTAACCCTAACCCTAGCACTAACCCTAACCCTTACCCTAACAAGAACCCTGGCCCTAACCCTAACCCTAAACCTTACCCTTACCCTAACCCTACCCATAACCTTACCCCTAACCCTAACCCTAACCCTTACCCAAACCCAAACTCTAACCCAAACTCTTACCCTTACCCTAACCCTAACCTTAACCCTAACACTAACTCTAACCCTAATCCTTACCCTTACCCTAACCCTAACCCTAAACCTAAACCTAACCCTAACCCTAAACCTTACCCTTACCCTAACTCTAACCCTAAACCTAACTCTAACACAAACCCTACACCTAACACTAACCCTAACACTAAGCATAATCCTAACCCTTACCCTTACGTAACCCTAACCCCAAACCTAACTCTAACCCTAACCACTAACACTTACCCTTACCCTAACCCCTACCCTAACCATAAGCCTAACCCTACCCTTACCCTAACACTAAACCTAACCCTAACCCTTACCCTTATCCGAAACTTAAACCTAACCCTAACCCTAACCCTAAACCTTCTCCTTACCCTAACCCTAACCCTAACCGTAAAACTTACCCTTATCCTAAACCTAACCCTAAACCTTCCCCTAAACCTAACCCTAAACCTAACCCTAACCCTTACCCTTATCCTAACCCTAATTCTAACCCTAAACCTTACCCTTACCCTAACCCTAAACCTAAACCTAACCACAATCCTAACCTAAACCTTACCCTTACACTAAACCTAACCCTAACCCTAACCATAACCATAACCCTAACACTGACCCTAACCCTTACCCTTACCCTAATGCTAACCCTAACCCTAAACTTAACCGTAACGCTAACCCTAACCCTTACCCTTACCGTAAACCTAACCTTAACTCTAACCCTAACCCAAACCCTAATCTAACGCTTTCCCTAACCCTAACCCTAACCCTTACCCTAAACCTAAACCTAACCTTAACCCTAACCCTAACCCTTTTCCTTACCCTAACCCTAACCCTAAACCTAACCCTAACCGTAACACTAACCCTTAACCCTAACTCTAACCCTGTCCCTAACCCTTACCTTACTCTAACCCTAACCCTAAACCTAACACTAACCCTAACCCTAACCCGAATCCTAAACCAAACTCTAACCGTAACCCTAACACTTACCCTTATCCTAACCCTAACCCTAACCCTAACACTTTCCCTAACCCTAACCCTAACCCTTACCCTAACCCTAACCCTAACCCTAAATCTAACCCTTACCCTACTCCTAAACCTAACCCTAAACCTAACCCTAACCCTTACCCTTACCCTTACCCTAACCCTAACCCTAACCCTAACCCTAAACCTTACATTTACCCTAAACCTAACCCTAATCCTTACCCTAACCATGACCCTAACCCTAACCCTTACCCTTATCTTAACCCTAACCCTAACCGTAACCCTTACCTTTACCCTAACGCTAACCCTAACCCTAAACTTAACCCTAACCCTAATCCTAACACAAACCCTTACTCTAACCGAAACCCTAACCCTAACCGTAACCCTAAACATAACCCTAACCCTAACCCTAAACCTTACCCTAACCCTAACCCTAACCCTTACCCTTACCTTAAACCTAAGGATAACCTTAACCCCAACCCTAAACCTAAACCTAACACTAACCCTAACCCTTACCCTAACCCTAACCCTAACCCTAAACCTAACCCTAACCCTAATGCTTACCTTAACCCTAACCCTACCCCTAAACCTAACGCTTACCCTAACCCTAACCGTAAGCCTAACTCTAACCCTAACCCTTACCCTTACCCTTACTCTAACCCTAACCCTAAACCTAACCCTAACCCTTACCCTTACCCTAACCCTAAACCAAACCTTAACCCTAACCATTATCCTTAACCTAACCCTAACCATAACCCTAAACCTAAACCTAAACCAAACAATAAACCTAACCCTTACCCTAACCATAACCCTAAACCTAACCGTAACCCTTACCCTATCCCTAACCCTAACCATAACCATAATACTAACTCTAACCCTAAACTTAAATGTAACCTTACCCTTACCCTAACCGTAACCGTAACCCTAACCCTAAACCTATCCCTAACAGTAACCCTAACCCTTACCCTAACAATACCCCTGGCCCGAACCCTAACCCTAACCCTTACACTTACCCTAACCATAACCATAACCTTACCCCTAACCCTAACCCTAACCCTTACCCAAACACAAACTCTAACCCAAACTCTTAACCTTACCCTTATTCTTACCCTAACCCTAACCCTAATCCTTACCATAACTCTAAACCTAACCCTAATCCTTACCCTTTCGCTAACCCTAACCCTAACCCTAACACTTACACTTACCCTAACCCTAACCCTAAACCTAAACCTAACCCAAACCCTAACCCTAACCCTAACCCTAACCTTAACCCTAACACTAACCCTAACCCTAAACCTTACCCTTACCCTAACCCTAAACCAAACCCTAAGCCTAACCCTAAACCTTACTCTTACCCTAAACCTAACCCTAAGCTTCACTCTAAACCTAAACCTAACCCTAACACTAACCCTAAACCTAACCCTAAACCTAACCCTTACTCTTACCCTAACCGTAACCCTAAACCTAACCCTAACCCTAACCCTAAAACCTAACCCTAATTCTAACCATTACACTTATCCTAACCCTAACCCAAACCCTAACACTTAATCTTACCCTAACCCCTGCCCTAACCCTAACCCTAACACTTACCTTAACCCTAACCCTAAACCTAACAATTACCCTTACCCTAAACCTAAAGCTTACGCTAACCCTAATTCTAACCCTTTCCCTTACCCTAAACCTAACCCTAACCCTAACCCTAACCCTAAAACTTACCCTTACCGTTAACCTAACCCTAACCCTTACCCTAAACCTAACCCTAACCATAACCCTTACCGTTATCCTAACCCTAACACTAACCTTAACCCTAACACTTACCCTTACCCTAACGCTTACCCTAAACATAACCCTAACCCTTACCCTAACCCTAATCCTAACACTAACCCTAACCCTAAACCTATCCTTAACCCTAACCCTTACCCTTACCCTTACCCTAACCCTAACCTTATCCCTAACCGTAACCCTAAACATAACCCTAACCCTAACACTAACCCTATACCAAACCCTTACCCTAATCCTAACCCTAACACTTACCCTTACCTTAACCCTAACCCTAACACTAACCCTAACCCTAAACCTAAACTTAACCCTAAACCTTAACCTTACCCTTACCCTTACCCTAAACCTAACCCTAAACCTAACCCTAACCCTTACCTTTATCCTTACCCTAATCCTAACCCTTACCTTAACGCTAACCCTAATCCTAACCCTAACCTTAACCCTAACCCTAACCCTAAACCTTACCCAAACCCAAACTCTAACCCAAACTCTTACCCTTACCCTAACCCTAACCTTAACCAGAACCTTACACTTACCCTTACCCTAACCCTTATCCTTACCCTTACCCAACCCTAACCCTAAACCTAACCCTAACCCTACACCTAAACCTTACCCTTACCCTAACTCTAACCCTAAACCTACCCTAACCCCAACCCTAAACGTAACACTAACCTTAACCCTAACCCTAACCCTAAACCTAACCGTTATCCTTATGTAACCCTAAGCCCAAACCTAACCCTAACCCTAACCCTAACCCTAAAACTTACCCTTACCCTAAACCTAACCCTAACCCTTACCCTAAACCTAACCCTAAACTTAACCCTAACCCTAACATTTACGCTTACCCTAAGCCAAACCCTAAACCTGATGCAAACCCTAACCCTTACCCTAACCTTACCCTTTACCTAAACCTATACCTAAAGCTAACCCTAACCCTAACCCTAAAACCTAAACCTAACCCTAACCCTTACCCTTACCCTAACCCTAACCCTAAACTTAAATCCAACGCTAAACCTAACCCTAACACTTACCATAACCTTAACCCTAAAACTTACTTTTACCCTAACTCTAACCCTAACCCAAACCCTCACCCTTATCATAACTCTAACCCTAACCCTAACCCTAACTCTTAACCTAACCCTAACACTAACCCTAACCCCAAACCCTAACCCTTACCCTAACACTAACACTAAACCTAACCAATAACACTAATCCTAACCCTAACCCTAACCTTTATACTAAACCTAACCCTAAACCTAACCCTAAACCTAACCCTAAAACTAACCCTAACCCTTACCCTAACAATAACCCTGGCCCTAACCCTAACCCTAACCCTTACCCTTACCCTAACCCTAACCCTAACGTTACCCCTAACCCTAACACTAACCCTTACCCAAACCCAAACTCTAACCCTAACCCTAACCCTTACCCTAACCCTAACCCTAAACCTAAACCTAACCCTAAACCTAAACCTTACCCTTACCCTAACCCTAACCCTAAACCTAACACTAACCCCAACCATAAACCTAACACTAACCCTAACCCTAACCCTAACCCTTACCCTTTCGTAACACTAACCCCAAACCTAACCCTAACCCTAACCCTAACCCCTAACCCTAACCCTAACCCTAACCCTTACACTTATCCTAACCCTAACCCTAACACTTATTCTTACCCTAACCCCTACCCTAACCCTAACCCTAACCCTTAACCTAACCCTAACCCTAACCCTAACCCTAACCCTAACTCTTACCCTTACCCTAAACCTAAACCTAACTCTAACCCTAACCGTAACCCTTTCCCTTACCCTAAACCTAACCCTTACCCTAACCCTAACCTTAAAACTTACCCTTACCCTAAACCTAACACTCACCCTTACCCTTATACTAACCCTAACCCTAACACTTACCCTTACCCTAACCCTAACCCTAACCATAACCCTAACACTTAACCTAAGCCTAACCATAAACCTAACACAAAACCTAACCCTTACCCTTAACTTAACCCTGACCCTAACCCTTACCCTTACCCTAACGCTAACCCTAACCCTAACTTTAACGCTAACTCTAACCCTAACCCTACCCCTTACCCTAAACCTAACCCTAACTCTAACCCTAACCTTAACCCTATCCTAACCCTTACCCTAACCCTAACCCTAACCGTTACCCTAAACATAACCCTAACCCTAACCTTAACCCTAACCCTAACCTTAAACCTAACCCTAAACCTTAACCTTACAATAAACCTAACCCTAAACCTTACCCTAACCATAACCCCAACCCTAATCCTAAGCCTAACCTTAACCCTAACGATAACTCTAACCCTAACCCTTACCCTTATTCTAACACTAACCCAAACCCTAACCCTAACTATTACCCTTACCCTAACCCTAAGCCTAACTCTAACCCTAACCCTTACCCTAACCCTAACCCTAACCCTTATCCTTACCCTAATCATAAACCTACCTCTAACCCTAATCCTAACTCTAACCCTTACCTTACCCTAACCCTAACCCTAACCCTAACCCTAAACCTTACCCTTACCCTAAACCTAACCCTAAACCTTACCCTAACCATAACCCTAACCCTAACCCTAATCCTTACCCTTATCTTAACCCTAACCCTAACCCTAACCCTTACCATTACCGTAACACAAACCCTTACCCTAAACCAAACCCTAACCCTAACCATAACCCTAAACAAACCCTAACCCTAAACCTAACCCTAACACTTACCCTAACCCTAACCATAAACCTAACCCTTACCCTTACCCTAACCCTAAACTTAACCCCAACCCTAACTTAACCCTAACACTAACCCTAAAACTAACCATTACCCTAACCGTAAAACTAAACCTAACCCTAACCCTAAACCTAACCCTTACCCTAACGCTAACCCTAACCCTAACCCTTACCCTAACCCTAACCCTAACCCTAGCCCTAACCCATACCCTTAACCTTACCCTAACCCTAAACCTAAACCTAACCCTAACCCTTACCCTGACCCTAACCCTAAACCAATCCTTAACCCTAACCCTAACCCTAACCCTAACCTTAACCCTAACCCTTATCCTTACACTAACCCTAACCCTAACCCTAACCCTAAACGAAACCCAAACCCTAAACCTAACCCTTACCCTTACCCTAACCCTAACCCTAAACCTAAACCTAACCCTAACACTAACCCTAACCCTTACCCTAACAATAACCCTGGCCCGAACCCTAAACCTAACCCTTACTCTTACCCTAACCCTAACGCTAACCTTACCCCTAACCCTAACACTAAACCTTACCCAAACCCAAACTCTAACCCAAAGTCTTACCCTTACCCTAACCCTAACCCTAACCTTAATGCTAACCCTAAACCTAACTTTTCCCTAACCCTAACCCTAATACTTAACCTAACCCTAAACTTAACCCTAACCCTTGCCCTTTCGCTAAACCTAACCCTAACCCTAACACTTACCCTTAATACCCTAACCCTAAACCTAACCCTAACCCAAACCCTAACCCTAACCCTAACCCTAACCTTAACCCAAACACTAAACCTAAACCTAACCCTTACACTTACGCTAACCTAACCCTAAACCAAAAGCTAACCCTAACTCTAAACCTTACCCTTACCCTAATCCTAACCCTAAACCTAACCCTAACCCTAACCCTAAACCTAACACTAACCCCTAACCCTAACCCTAACCCTAAACCTAACCATTACACTTATCCTAACCCTAACCCTAACCCTAACACTTACTCCTACCCTAACCGCTACCCTAACCCTAACCCTAACCCTTACCCTAACCCTAACCCTAACCCTAACACTTACCCTTACCCTAAACCTAAACCTAATCCTAACCCTAACCCTAACCCCTTCCCTTACCCTAAACATAACCCTAACTCTAACCCTATAACTTACCCTAAACCTAACCCTAACCCTAACCCTTACCCTTATCCTAACCCTAAACCTAACACTTACCCTTACCCTAACCCTAACCATAACCATAACCCTAAAACTTACCCTAACCCCAACTCTAACCCTAACCTTTACCCTTAATATAATACTAAATATAATCCTAAACCTAACACTAAACCTTACCCTTACCCTAACCCTAACTCTAACCCTAACCCTAACCCCAAACCTAACACTAAATCTTACCCTTACACTAAACCTAACCCTAACACTTACCCTAACCATAACCCTAACACTAACCCTAACCCTTACCCTTACCTTAACCCTAACCCTAACCCTCAACCTTACCCAAACACTAACCCTAACCCTAACTCTAACCCTAACCCTAACCCTTACTCTAACCCTAACCCTAACCCTTACCCTTACCCTAAACCTAACCCTAACTTTAACCCTAACCTAACCCTAACCCTTACCCTTACCCTAAACCTAAACCTAAACCTACCCCTAACCTTAACCCTAAGCCTAACCCTATCCCTAACCCTTACCCTCACCCTAACCCTAAACCTAAACCTCACACTAACTGTAACCCTAAACCTAACCCTTACCCTTACCCTAACCCTAACCCTAAACCTAACTCTAACCCTAACCCTAACCCTAACCTAACCCCGAACTCTACCCTAACCTAACCCCGAACCCTAACCCTAACCATAACCCTAACACTAACCCTTACCCTTATCCTAACACTAACCCTAAACTGACACTAACACTAACACTTACCCTTACCCTAACCCTAAACCTAACCCTAACCTTAACCCTTACCCTAACCATAACCCTAACCCTAACCTTAATCCTTACCCTAATCCTAAAGCTAACCCTAACTCTAACCGAACCCTAACCCTTACCCTTACCCTAACCGTAACCCTAACCCTAACCCTAAACCTTACCCTTATCCTAAACAAAACCCTAACCCTTACCCTTAACGTAAACCTAACCCTAACCCTAACCTTAACCCTAACTCTTACCCTTACACTTATGCTAAACCTAACACTAAACCTAACCGTAACCCTAAACCTAACCGTAACCCTAAACCTAACCCTTATCCTTACCCTAACCCTAACCCTAACCCCTAACCCTAACCCTAACCCTTAACCTTACCCTAACCCTAACACTTACCCTTACCCTAACCCTAACCCTAACCTTGACCCTAACCCTTAACGTTACGGTAACCCTAACCCTAAACTTAACCCCAACCCTAAACCTAAACCTAACCCTAACACTTACCCTAAACCTTACACTAACCCTAACCCTAAACCTAACCCTAACCCTAATCCTAACACTTGCCCTAGCCTTAACCCTAACCCTTACCCTAACTCTAACCCTAACTCTAACCTTAACCCCTAACCCTAAACCTTAACCTAACCCTAACCCTCACACTAACCCTAACCCTTACCCTTACCCAAACCCTAAACCTGACACTTACCCTTACCCTAACCCCTACAGTAACCCTAACCCTAACCCTTACCCTAACCCTAAACCTAACCCTAAACGTAACCCTAAACCAAAACCTCTCCCTAACCCTAACCCTAAGCCTTACCCTAACCCTAACCATAACCCTAACCCTAACCTTAACCCTCAACCTAACCCTAACCCTAACCCTTACAATTACTCTAACCCTAACCCTAAAGCTAACCCTAACTCTAACCCTAACCATAACCTTAACCCTAACCCTAACCTAACCCTTGACCTTACCCTTAACCAATCACCAACCCTAACCCTACCCTAACCCTAACCCTTACCCTTACCCTAACCCTAACCGAAACCCTAACCCTAAACCTTACCCTTACCCTAAACCTAACCCTAAACCTTACCCTAACCCTAACCATAACCCTAACCCTAAACCTTAAACTTACCTTAACGCTAACCCCAACCCTAACTCTTACCCTTACCCTAACGCTAACCCTAACCCTGACAATAACCCTAACCCAAACCCTAACACATGCTGTTACCCTAAAACACACACTAACCCTAACCGTACACCTAAACATAACCCTTACTCTAACCATAACCCTAACCCTTACCCTAACCCTAACCCTAACACTAACCCTCACCGTAACCCTAACGCTAACCTTACCCCCAACACTAAACCTAACCCTAACATTAACCCTAACCCTTACCCTTACCCTAACCCTAATCCTAACGTTAACCCTAACCCTAACCCTAACCCTAATCTTAACCCTAAGCCTTATCCTTAACCTAACCCTAACCGTAACCCTTACCCTTTCGCTAAACCTAACCCTAAAAATAACACTTACCCTTACCCTAACCCTAACCCTAAACCTAACCCTAACCCAAACCCTAAACCTAACACTAATCCTAACCATAACCCTAACACTAACCCTAAACCTAACCCTTACCCTTACCCTAACCTTAAACCTAAACCTAACCCTAACTGTAACCGTAAACCTTACCCTTACCCTAACCCTAACGTTAACACTAACCCTAACCCTTACCCTAACAGTAACCCTAAACCTAACCCCAACCCTAAACCTAACCCTAACCCTAACCCTAACTCTTACCCTAACCCTAACCCTAACCCTAACGCTAACCCTAAACCTACACCTAAACATAACCCTAACCCTAACACTAACCCTAAACCTAACCCTAACCCTAATCCTAACACTTACCCTAGCCCTAACCCTAACCCTAACCCTTACCCTAACTCTAACCCTTACCCTAACCTTAACCCCTAACCCTAAACCTTAACCTACAACTAACCCTCACACTAACCATAACCCTTTCCCTTACCCTAACTCTAAACCTAACACTTACCCTTACCCTAACCCTTACCCTAACCCTAACCCTAACCCTAACCCGTACCCTAACCCTAACCCTAACCCTAACCGTACCCTAAACCAACCTATCCCTAACCCTAACCCTAACCCTTACCATAACCCTAACCCTAACCCTAACCTAACCTTAACCCTAAACCTAAACCTAACGATAAACCTTACCATTACTGTAACCCTAACGCTAAACCTAACCCTATCTCTACCCTAACCCGAACCTTAACCCTAACCATAACCTAACCCTTGACCTTACCCTAAACCTAACCCTAAACCTATCACCAACCCTAACCCTAACGCTAACCCTAACTCTTACCCTAACCCTAACCCTAACCCTAAACCTTACCCTTCCCGTAAACCTAACCCTAAATCTTACCCTAACCATAACCCTACCCCTAACCCTAACCTTAACCTTACCTTAACCCTAACCCTAACCCTAAACTTTACCCTTACCCTAACGCTAACCCTTACCCTGACCTTTACCCTAACCCAAACCCTAACACATGCTGTTATCCTAAACCTAACACTACCCCTAACCGTAACCCTAAACATAACCCTTACTCTAACCATAACATTAACCCTTACCCTAACCCTAACCCTAACCCTAACCATAACACCTAACCCTAACCCTGACCCTAACCCTTATGCTAACCCTAACCCTAACCCTAAACCTTACCCTAAGCCTAACCCTAACCCTTACTCTAACCCTAACCCTAAACTCAATCTTAACCCTAAACCTAACCCTAACCCATACCCTTACCCTAACCCTAACCTTAACCCTCACCCTTACCCTAACTCTTACGTTAGCTCTAACCCTAACCCTTACCCTAACCCTAACCCTAACCCTAACCTCAACCTTAACCCTAAGCCTAACCGTAACACTAACCCTTACCCTTACCCTTAGCCTTACCCTAACCCTAACCCTAACCCTAACCCTAAACCTAACACTTACCCTAACCCTAACCCTAACCATAACACTTACCCTTAACCTAACCCTAACCCTAACCTTAACCGCAACCCTAAACCTAACCCTAACCCTTAACCTAACCCTAGACCTAACCCTAACCCTAACCCTAACACTTCCCTTACCATAACCCTAACCCTAAACCTATCCCTAACCCAAACCTAACCCTAAACCTTACCCTTAACCTAACCCTAACCCTAACCCTTACCCTAACCCTAACCCTAATCCTAACCCTAAACCTAACCCTAACCCTAACCTTAACCCTAACCCTAACTCTAACCCTAACCTAACCCTTACCCTTACCCTAAACCTAACCCTAATCCTAAACCTAAACCTAACCCTAACCCTTAACCTACCAATAACCCTAGCCCTTAACTTAACCCTAACCTTTACCATTACCCTAACCATAACCCTAACCTCACCCCTAACCCTAACATTAACCCTTACCCATACCCTAACCCAAACTCTAAACCAAACCCTTACCCTCACCCTAACCCTAACCCTAATCCTTAAGCTAACCCTAACCCTAACCCATACCCTTTTGCTAACCCTTACTCTCAAAATAACACTTACCCTTACCCTAACCCAAACCCTAAACCTAACCTTAACCCAAACCCTAAACCTAACCCTAACCCTAACCTTAACCCTAACACTAACCCTAACCCTAACCCTTACCCTTACCCTAACCCTAACCCTAAACCTAACCCGAACCGTAACCGTAAACCTTACCCTTACCCTAACCCTAACCCTAACCCTAACCCTTACCCTAACCCTACCCCTAACCTTAACCCCAACCCTAAACCTAACCGTAAACCTAACCCTAACCCTTACCCTAACCCTAACCCTAACGCTAAGCCTAACCCTACACCTAACTGTAACCCTAACCCTAACCCTACCCCTACCCCTACCCCTAACCCTAACCATAACCCTAAAAGTAACACTACCCCTAACCGTAACCCTAACCCTAAACGTAACCCTGACCCTTACCGTAACGCCAGCTTTAGCCCTAACAATAACTCTAAATCTAACCCTAAATCTAACCCTAACCCTAATCCTAACCCTAACCCCTAACCCTAACCCTTAACCTAACCCTAACCCTAACCCTAACCGTAACCCTTATCCTTAACCAACCCCAAACCTAACTCTAACCCTAACCCTAACCAAAATCCTTAACCTAACCCTAACCCTAACCCTAAACCTAAACCTTACTCTTAACCTAAACCTAAACCTAACTGTAACCTTAACCCTAACCTTAACCCCAACCCTTACCCTAACCTAACCCTAACCCTTACCCTAACCCTAACCCTAACCCTAACCCTAAACTTAACCCTAACCCTAACCATAACCCTAACCCTTGCCCTTACCCAAACCCTAACCCTAAACCTAACCCTAAACCTAACATTAACCCTAACCCTAACGCTTGCCCTTACCCTACCCCAAACCCTAAACCTAACCCTAACCCTAACCCTAACCCTTACCTTTACCATAACCCTAACCCTAAACCTATCCCTAACCCAAACCTAAACCTAACCCTTACCCATACCCTAACCCTAAACCTAACCCTAACCCTAACCCTATCCCTAACCTCACCCCTAACCCTAACATTAACTCTTACCCGTACCCTAACCCAAACCCTTACCCTCACCCTAACCCTAAACCTAATCCTTTGGCTAACCCTAACCCTAACCCATACCCTTTTGCTAACCCTAACTCTCAAAATAACACTTACCCTTACCCTAACCCAAACCCTAAACCTAACCCTAACCCAAACCCTAAACCTAACCCTAAACCTAACCTTAACCCTAACACTAACCCTAACCCTAACCCTTACCCTTACCCTAACCCTAACCCTAACCCTAACCCTTACCCTAACCCTACCCCTAACCTTAACCCCAACCCTAAACCTAACCGTAAACCTAACCCTAACCCTTACCCTAACCCTAACCCTAACGCTAAGCCTAACCCTACACCTAACTGTAACCCTAACCCTAACCCTACATCTACCCCTACCCCTAACCATAACCATAACCCTAAAAGTAACACTACCCCTAACCGTAACCCTAACCCTAAACGTAACCCTAACCTCAACCATAACCCAGAGCCTAACCCTAACCCTAACGCTTACCCTTACATTTACCCTTCCCTAACCCTAACCCTAAACTTAACCCCAACCCTAAACCTAACCCTAACCCTAAACATAACCCTAACCCTAACACTTACCCTTACCCCAACCCTAAGCCTTATTCAAACCCTAACCCTAACCCTAACCCTAACCCTTAAACTAAACCTAACATTAACCCTAACCCCAAACCCTAACCCTTAACCTTACCCTAACCCTAACCCTAAAACTAACCCTAACCCTAATCCTAACCCTTACACTTACCCTAACCCTAACCATAACCATAACACCTAACCCTAACCCTGACCCTAAACCTTACCATAACCATAACGCTAACCCTAACCCTTACCCTAACCCTAACCCTAACCCTTACTCTAACCCTAACCCTAAACTCAATCTTAACCCTAAACCTAACCCTAACCCATATCATTACCCTAACCCTAATCCTAACCCTCACCCTTACCCTAACTCTTACGTTAACTCTAACCCTAACCCTTAAACTAACCCTAACCCTAACCCTAACCTCAACCTTAACCCTAAGCCTAACCGTAACGCTAACCCTTACCCTACCCTTAACCTTACCCTAACCCTACCCCTAACCCTAACACTTACCCTAACCCTAACCATAACACTTACCCTTAACCTAACCCTAACCCTAACCTTAACCGCAACCCTAAACATAACACTAACCCTAACCCTAAACCTTACCCTAACCCTAACCCTTACCCTTACTCTAAAACTAAGCTTAACCGTAGCCCTAACCCTAACCCTTACCCTTACTTTAATACTAAGCCTAACCCTAACCCTAACCCTAACCCTTACCCTTACCCTAAACCTAACCCTCACCTTAATCCCAACCCTAAACCTAACCCTAACCCTAACCCTTACCCTAACCTAACCCTAACTCTACCCCTAAACCTACCCCTAATCCTACCCCTATCCCTAACACTAACCATAACGCTAGCCTTAGCCCTAACAAGAACCCTAACCCTAACGCTAAACCTAACCCTAACCCTACCCAAAATGCTACCCCTACCCCTAACCCTACCCTACCCCTAATCCTAAACCTACCTCTAAACCTAACTCTAACCCTCACCCTAACCCTAACCCTAACCCTAACCCTAACCGTAAAAATAACCCTAACCCTAACCCTAACCCTAACGCTAACCCTAACCCTATCCCTAACCCTACACCTACCCCTAACCCTAACCCTAACCCTTAACCTAACCCTAACACTAACCCTAACCATAACCCTTACCCTTAACCAACCCAAACCTAACTCTAACCCTAACCCTAACCAAAACCCTTAACCTAACCCTAAACCTAAACCTAAACCTAACCCTTACCCTTAACTTAAACCTAAACCTAACTGTAACCTTAACCCTAACCCTAACCCCAAACCTTACCCTAACCTAACCCTAACCCTTACACTAACCCTAACCCTAACCCTAACCTTAAACTTAACCCTAACCCTAACCATAACCCTAACCCTTGCCCTTACCCAAACCCTAACCCTAAACCTAACCCTAAACCTAACATTAACCCTAACCCTAACCCTTGCCCTTACCCTACCCCAAACCCTAAACCTAAACCAAACCCTAACCCTAACCCTTACCTTTACCCTAACCCTAACCCTAAAACTATCCCTAACCCAACCCTAACCCTAACCCTTACACTTAGCCTAACCCCAACCCTTACGCTAACCCTAACCCTTACCCTAACCCTAAACCTTACCCTAACCCTAACCCTAACCCTAACCCTAAACTTAACCCTAACCCTAACCCTAACCCTAACCCTTGCCCTTACCCAAACCCTAACCCTAAACCTAACCCTAAACCTAACATTAACCCTAACCCTAACCCTTGCCCTTACCCTACCCCAAACCCTAAACCTAAACCTAACCCTAACCCTAACCCTTACCTTTACCCTAACCCTAACCCTAAAACTATCCCTAACCCAAACCTAACCCTAACCCTTACCCTTAGCCTAACCCTAAACCTAACCCTAACCCTAACCCTAACACCTAAACCTAACCCTAACCCTAACCCTTAACCTAACCCTAGCCCTAACCCTAACCCTAACACTTACCCTTAGCCTAAACCTAACCCTTATCCTAACCCTAAACTAACGCTAACCCTAACCCTAACCCTGAACCTAACCCTAAACCCTAACCCTGAACCTTACCCTAACCCTAACCCTAACCCATACCCTTACCCTAACCCTAACCTTAACTCTAACCCTAACCCTAACCTTAACCCTAACCCTAACCCTTACCCTAACCCTAACCCTTACTCTAACCATAACCCTAACCTCAATCTTAACCCTAACCTAACCCTAACCCTTACCCTTACCCTAACCCTAACCCTAACCCTCACCCTTACCCTAATCCTTACCCTAACCCTAACCCTAACCCTTACCCTATCCCTAACCTTAACCCTAACCTCAACCATAACCCAGAGCCTAACCCTAACCCTAACGCTTACCCTTACATTTACCCTTCCCTAACCCTAACCCTAAACTTAACCCCAACCCTAAACCTAACCCTAACCCTGAACATAACCCTAACCCTAACACTTACCCTTACCCCAACCCTAAGCCTTATTCAAACCCTAACCCTAACCCTAACCCTAAACCTTAAACTAAACGTAACATTAACCCTAACCCCAAACCCTAACCCTTAACCTTACCCTAACCCTAACCCTAAAACTAACCCTAATCCTAATCCTAACCCTTACCCTTACCCTAACCCTAACCATAACCATAACACCTAACCCTAACCCTGACCCTAAACCTTACCCTAAAAGTAACGCTAACCCTAACCCTTACCCTAACCCTAACCCTAACCCTTACTCTAACCCTAACCCTAAACTCAATCTTAACCCTAAACCTAACCCTAACCCATATCCTTACCCTAACCCTAATCCTAACCCTCACCCTTACCCTAACTCTTACGTTAACTCTAACCCTAACCCTTAAACTAACCCTAACCCTAACCCTAACCTCAACCTTAACCCTAAGCCTAACCGTAACCCTAACCCTTACCCTACCCTTAACCTTACCCTAACCCTACCCCTAACCCTAACACTTACCCTAACCCTAACCATAACACTTACCCTTAACCTAACCCTAACCCTAACCTTAACCGCAACCCTAAACCTAACACTAACCCTAACCCTAAACCTTACCCTAACCCTAACCCTAACCCTAACCCTAACCCTTACCCTTACTCTAACACTAAGCTTAACCGTAGCCCTAACCCTAACCCTTACCCTTACTTTAATACTAAGCCTAACCCTAACCCTAACCCTAACCCTAACCCTTACCCTAACCCTAACCCTAACCTTAATCCTAACCCTAAACCTAACCCTAACCCTAACCTTAACCCTAACCCTAACTCTAACCCTAACCTAACCCTTACCCTTACCCTAAACCTAACCCTCACCTTAATCCCAACCCTAAACCTAACCCTAACCCTAACCCTTACCCTAACCTAACCCTAACTCTACCCATAAACCTACCCCTAATCCTACCCCTATCCCTAACACTAACCATAACGCTAGCCTTAGCCCTAACAAGAACCCTAACCCTAACGCTAAACCTAACCCTAACCCTACCCAAAATGCTACCCCTACCCCTACCCCTACCCTACCCCTAATCCTAAACCTACCTCTAAACCTAACTCTAACCCTCACCCTAACCCTAACCCTAACCCTACCCCTAACCGTAAAAATAACCCTAACCCTAACCCTAACCCTAACGCTAACCCTAACCCTATCCCTAACCCTACACCTACCCCTAATCCTAACCCTAACACTTACCCTAACCCTAACTCTAACCCTAATCCTAACTCTAACCCCTAACCCTAACCCTTATCCTAACCCTAACACTAACCCTAACCATAACCCTTACCGTTAACCAACCCAAAACCTAACTCTAACCCTAACCCTAACCAAAACCCTTAACCTAAACCTAACCCTAAACCTAAACCTAACCCTTACCCATAACCTAAACCTAAACCTAACTGTAACCTTAACCCTAACCCTAACCCCAACCCTTACCTTAACCTAACCCTAACCCTTACCCTAACCCTAACCCTAACCCTAACCCTAAACTTAACCCTAACCCTAACCATAACCCTAACCCTTGCCCTTACCCAAACCCTAACCCTAAACCTAACCCTAAACCTAACATTAACCCTAACCCTAACCCTTGCCCTTACCCTACCCCAAACCCTAAACCTAAACCTAACCCTAACCCTAACCCTTACCTTTACCCTAACCCTAACCCTAAAACTATCCCTAACCCAAACCTAACCCTAACCCTTACCCTTAGCCTAAACCCAACACTTACCCTAACCCTAACCCTAACCCTTACCCTAACCCTAACCCTTACCCTAACCCTAACCCTAACCCTAACCCTAAACTTAACCCTAACCCTAACCATAACCCTAACCCTTGCCCTTACCCAAACCCTAACCCTAAACCTAACCCTAAACCTAACATTAACCCTAACCCTAACCCTTGCCCTTACCCTACCCCAAACCCTAAACCTAAACCTAACCCTAACCCTAACCCTTACCTTTACCCTAACCCTAACCCTAAAACTATCCCTAACCCAAACCTAACCCTAACCCTTACCCTTAGCCTAACCCTAAACCTAACCCTAACCCTAACCCTAACACCTAAACCTAACCCTAACCCTAACCCTTAACCTAACCCTAGCCCTAACGCTAACCCTAACACTTACCCTTAGCCTAAACCTAGCCCTTATCCTAACCCTAAACTAACCCTAACCCTAACCCTAACCCTGAACCTAACCCTAAACCCTAACCCTGAACCTTACCCTAACCCTAACCCTAACCCTTACCCTTACCCTAACCCTAACCTTAACTCTAACCCTAACCCTAACCGTAACCCTAACCCTTACCCTAACCCTAACCCTTACTCTAACCATAACCCTAACCTCAATCTTAACCCTAACCTAACCCTAACCCTTACCCTTACCCTAACCATAACCCTAACCCTCACCCTTACCCTAACCCTTACCCTAACCCTAACCCTAACCCTTACCCTATCCCTAACCTTAACCCTAACCTCAACCATAACCCAGAGCCTAACCCTAACCCTAACGCTTACCCTTACATTTACCCTTCCCTAACCCTAACCCTAAACTTAACCCCAACCCTAAAACTAACCCTAACCCTAAACATAACCCTAACCCTAACACTTACCCTTACCCCAACCCTAAGCCTTATTCAAACCCTATCCCTAACCCTAACCCTTAAACTAAACCTAACATTAACCCTAACCCCAAACCCTAACCCTTAACCTTACCCTAACCCTAACCCTAAAACTAACCCTAACCCTAATCCTAACCCTTACCCTTACCCTAACCCTAACCATAACCATTACACCTAACCCTAACCCTGACCCTAAACCTTACCCTAACCGTAACGCTAACCCTAACCCTTACCCTAACCCTAACCCTAACCCTTACTCTAACCCTAACCCTAAACTCAATCTTAACCCTAAACCTAACCCTTACCCATATCCTTACCCTAACCCTAATCCTAACCCTCACCCTTACCCTAACTCTTACGTTGACTCTAACCCTAACCCTTAAACTAACCCTAACCCTAACCCTAACCTCAACCTTAACCCTAAGCCTAACCGGAACCCTAACCCTTACCCTACCCTTAACCTTACCCTAACCCTACCCCTAACCCTAACACTTACCCTAACCCTAACCATAACACTTACCCTTAACCTAACCCTAACCCTAACCTTAACCGCAACCCTAACCTAACACTAACCCTAACCCTAAACCTTAACCTAACCCTAACCCTAACCCTAACCCTTACCCTTACTCTAACACTAAGCTTAACCGTAGCCCTAACCCTAACCCTTACCCTTACTTTAATACTAAGCCTAACCCTAACCCTAACCCTAACCCTAACCCTTACCCTAATCCTAACCCTAACCTTAATCCAAACCCTAAACCTAACCCTAACCCTAACCTTAACCCTCACCCTAACTCTAACCCTAACCTAACCCTTACCCTTACCCTAAACCTAACCCTCACCTTAATCCCAACCCTAAACCTAACCCTAACCCTAACCCTTACCCTAACCTAACCCTAACTCTACCCCTAAACCTACCCCTAATCCCTACCCCTATCCCTAACACTAACCATAATGCTAGCCTTAGCCCTAACAAGAACCCTAAACCTAACGCTAAACCTAACCCTAACCCTACCCAAAATGCTACCCCTACCCCTAACCCTACCCTACCCCTAATCCTAAACCTACCTCTAAACCTAACTCTAACCCTCACCCTAACCCCAACCCTAACCCTACCCCTAACCGTAAAAATAACCCTAACCCTAACCCTAACCCTAACCCTAACGATAACCCTAACCCTATCCCTAACCCTACACCTACCCCTAACCCTAACCCTAACACTTACCCTAACCCTAACTCTAACCCTAATCCTAACTCTAACCCCTAACCCTAACCCTTAACCTAACCCTAACACTAACCCTAACCATAACCCTTAGCCTTAACCAACCCAAAACCTAACTCTAACACTAACCCTAACCAAAACCCTTAACCTAACCCTAACCCTAAACCTAAACCTAACCCTTACCCTTAACCTAAACCTAAACCTAACTGTAACCTTAACCCTAACCCTAACCCCAACACTTACCCTAACCTAACCCTAACCCTTACCCCTAACCCTAACCCTAACCCTAACCCTAAACTTAACCCTAACCCTAACCATAACCCTAACCCTTGCCCTTACCCAAACCCTAACCCTAAACCTAACACTAAACCTAACATTAACCCTAACCCTAACCCTTGCCCTTACCCTACCCCAAACCCTAAACCTAAACCTAACCCTAACCCTAACCCTTACCTTTACCGTAACCCTAACCCTAAAACGATCCCTAACCAAACCTAACCCTAAACCTTACCCTTAGCCTAACCCCAACCCTTACCCTAACCCTAACCCTAACCCTTACCCTAACCCTAACCCTTACCCTAACCCTACCCCTAACCCTAACCCTAAACTTAACCCTAACCCTAACCATAACCCTAACCCTTGCCCTTACCCAAACCCTAACCCTAAACCTAACCCTAAAACTAACATTAACACTAACCCTAACCCTTGCCCTTACCCTACCCCAAACCCTAAACCTAAACCTAACCCTAACCCTAACCCTTACCTTTACCCTAACCCTAACCCTAAAACTATCCCTAACCCAAACCTAACCCTAACCCTTACCCTTAGCCTAACCCTAAACCTAACCCTAACCCTAACCCTAACACCTAAACCTAACCCTAACCCTAACCCTAACCCTAACCCTTACCCTTACCCTAACCCTAACCCTAACTCTAACCCTAACCCTAATCCTAACCCTAACCCTTACCCTAACCCTAACCCTTATTCTAACCATAACCCTAACCTCAATCTTAACCCTAACCCTAACACTAACCCTTACCCTTACCCTAACCCTAACCCTAACCATCACCCTTACCCTAACCCTTATCCTAACCCTAACCCTAATCCTTACCCTATCCCTAACCTTAACCCTAACATCAACCTTAACCCAGAGCCTAACCCTAACCCTAACGCTTACCCTTACATTTACCCTTCCCTAAACCTAACCCTAACCTTAACCCCAACCCTAAACCTAACCCTAACCCTAACCATAACACTAACCCTAACACTTACCCTTACCCCAACCCTAAGCCTTATCCAAACCCTAACCCTAACCCTAACGCTAACCATTAAACTAACCCTAACATTAACCCTAACCCCTAACCTTAACCCTTAACCTTACCCTAACACTAACCCTAAATCTAACCCTAACCCTAATCCTAACCCTTACACTTACCCTAACCCTAACCCTAACCCTAACCCTAAACCTAACACTAAACCTAACATTAACCCTAACCCTAACCCTTGCCCTTACCCTACCCCAAACCCTAACCCTAACCCTAACCCTAACCCTTACCTTTACCCTAACCCTAACCCTAAACCTATCCCTAACCCAAACCTAACCCTAAACCTTACCCTTACCCTAACCCTAACCCTAACCCTAACCCTAACACCTAAACCTAACCCTAACCCTAACCCTTAACCTAAACCTAGCCCTAACCCTAACCCTAACACTTACCCTTAGCCTACCCCTAACCCTTATCCTAACCCTAAACTACCCCTAACCCTAAGCCTAACCCTGAGCCTAACCCTAACCCCTAAATCTAAACCTTACCCTAACCCTAACCCTAACCCTAAACCTAACCCTAACCCTTACCCTTACCCTATCCCTAACCCTAACCCTCACCCTTACCCTAACCCTTACCCTAACCCTAACCCTAACCTTACCCTTACCCCAACCCTAAGCCTTATTCAAACCCTAACCCTAACCCTAACCCTAACCCTTAAACTAAACCTAACATTAACCCTAACCCCAAACCCTAACCCTTAACCTTACCCTAACCCTAACCCTAAAACTAACCTAACCCTAATCCTAACCCTTACACTTACCCTAACCCTAACCATAACCATAACACCTAACCCTAACCCTGACCCTAAACCTTACCATAACCATAACGCTAACCCTAACCCTTACCCTAACCCTAACCCTAACCCTTACACTAACCCTAACCCTAAACTCAATCTTAACCCTAAACCTAACCCTAACCCATATCATTACCCTAACCCTAATCCTAACCCTCACCCTTACCCTAACTCTTACGTTAACTCTAACCCTAACCCTTAAACTAACCCTAACCCTAACCCTAACCTCAAACTTAACCCTAAGCCTAACCGTAACGCTAACCCTTACCCTACCCTTAACCTTACCCTAACCCTACCCCTAACCCTAACACTTACCCTAACCCTAACCATAACACTTACCCTTAACCTAACCCTAACCCTAACCTTAACCGCAACCCTAAACCTAACACTAACCCTAACCCTAAACCTTACCCTAACCCTAACCCTTACCCTTACTCTAAAACTAAGCTTAACCGTAGCCCTAACCCTAACCCTTACCCTTACTTTAATACTAAGCCTAACCCTAACCCTAACCCTAACCCTTACCCTTACCCTAAACCTAACCCTCACCTTAATCCCAACCCTAAACCTAACCCTAACCCTAACCCTTACCCTAACCTAACCCTAACTCTACCCCTAAACCTACCCCTAATCCTACCCCTATCCCTAACACTAACCATAACGCTAGCCTTAGCCCTAACAAGAACCCTAACCCTAACGCTAAACCTAACCCTAACCCTACCCAAAATGCTACCCCTACCCCTAACCCTACCCTACCCCTAATCCTAAACCTACCTCTAAACCTAACTCTAACCCTCACCCTAACCCTAACCCTAACCCTAACCCTAACCGTAAAAATAACCCTAACCCTAACCCTAACCCTAACGCTAACCCTAACCTATCCCTAACCCTACACCTACCCCTAACCACTAACCCTAACCCTTAACCTAACCCTAACACTAACCCTAACCATAACCCTTACCCTTAACCAACCCAAACCTAACTCTAACCCTAACCCTAACCAAAACCCTTAACCTAACCCTAAACCTAAACCTAAACCTAACCCTTACCCTTAACTTAAACCTAAACCTAACTGTAACCTTAACCCTAACCCTAACCCCAACCCTTACCCTAACCTAACCCTAACCCTTACACTAACCCTAACCCTAACCCTAACCTTAAACTTAACCCTAACCCTAACCATAACCCTAACCCTTGCCCTTACCCAAACCCTAACCCTAAACCTAACCCTAAACCTAACATTAACCCTAACCCTAACACTTGCCCTTACCCTACCCCAAACCCTAAACCTAAACCAAACCCTAACCCTAACCCTTACCTTTACCCTAACCCTAACCCTAAAACTATCCCTAACCCAACCCTAACCCTAACCCTTACACTTAGCCTAACCCCAACCCTTACGCTAACCCTAACCCTTACCCTAACCCTAAACCTTACCCTAACCCTAACCCTAACCCTAACCCTAAACTTAACCCTAACCCTAACCCTAACCCTAACCCTTGCCCTTACCCAAACCCTAACCCTAAACCTAACCCTAAACCTAACATTAACCCTAACCCTAACCCTTGCCCTTACCCTACCCCAAACCCTAAACCTAAACCTAACCCTAACCCTAACCCTTACCTTTACCCTAACCTAACCCTAAAACTATCCCTAACCCAAACCTAACCCTAACCCTTACCCTTAGCCTAACCCTAAACCTAACCCTAACCCTAACCCTAACACCTAAACCTAACCCTAACCCTAACCCTTAACCTAACCCTAGCCCTAACCCTAACCCTAACACTTACCCTTAGCCTAAACCTAACCCTTATCCTAACCCTAAACTAACGCTAACCCTAACCCTAACCCTGAACCTAACCCTAAACCCTAACCCTGAACCTTACCCTAACCCTAACCCTAACCCATACCCTTACCCTAACCCTAACCTTAACTCTAACCCTAACCCTAACCTTAACCCTAACCCTAACCCTTACCCTAACCCTAACCCTTACTCTAACCATAACCCTAACCTCAATCTTAACCCTAACCTAACCCTAACCCTTACCCTTACCCTAACCCTAACCCTAACCCTCACCCTTACCCTAATCCTTACCCTAACCCTAACCCTAACCCTTACCCTATCCCTAACCTTAACCCTAACCTCAACCATAACCCAGAGCCTAACCCTAACCCTAACGCTTACCCTTACATTTACCCTTCCCTAACCCTAACCCTAAACTTAACCCCAACCCTAAACCTAACCCTAACCCTGAACATAACCCTAACCCTAACACTTACCCTTACCCCAACCCTAAGCCTTATTCAAACCCTAACCCTAACCCTGACCCTAAACCTTAAACTAAACGTAACATTAACCCTAACCCCAAACCCTAACCCTTAACCTTACCCTAACCCTAACCCTAAAACTAACCCTAATCCTAATCCTAACCCTTACCCTTACCCTAACCCTAACCATAACCATAACACCTAACCCTAACCCTGACCCTAAACCTTACCCTAAAAGTAACGCTAACCCTAACCCTTACCCTAACCCTAACCCTAACCCTTACTCTAACCCTAACCCTAAACTCAATCTTAACCCTAAACCTAACCCTAACCCATATCCTTACCCTAACCCTAATCCTAACCCTCACCCTTACCCTAACTCTTACGTTAACTCTAACCCTAACCCTTAAACTAACCCTAACCCTAACCCTAACCTCAACCTTAACCCTAAGCCTAACCGTAACCCTAACCCTTACCCTACCCTTAACCTTACCCTAACCCTACCCCTAACCCTAACACTTACCCTAACCCTAACCATAACACTTACCCTTAACCTAACCCTAACCCTAACCTTAACCGCAACCCTAAACCTAACACTAACCCTAACCCTAAACCTTACCCAAACCCTAACCCTTACCCTTACTCTAACACTAAGCTTAACCGTAGCCCTAACCCTAACCCTTACCCTTACTTTAATACTAAGCCTAACCCTAACCCTAACCCTAACCCTAACCCTTACCCTAACCCTAACCCTAAACTTAATCCTAACCCTAAACCTAACCCTAACCCTAACCTTAACCCTAACCCTAACTCTAACCCTAACCTAACCCTTACCCTTACCCTAAACCTAACCCTCACCTTAATCCCAACCTAAACCTAACCCTAACCCTAACCCTTACCCTAACCTAACCCTAACTCTACCCATAACCTACCCTAATCCTACCCCTATCCCTAACACTAACCATAACGCTAGCCTTAGCCCTAACAAGAACCCTAACCCTAACGCTAAACCTAACCCTAACCCTACCAAACCTAACCCTAACCCTACCCAAAATGCTACCCCTACCCCTACCCCTACCCTACCCCTAATCCTAAACCTACCTCTAAACCTAACTCTAACCCTCACCCTAACCCTAACCCTAACCCTACCCCTAACCGTAAAAATAACCCTAACCCTAACCCTAACCCTAACGCTAACCCTAACCCTACCCTAACCCTACACCTACCCCTAATCCTAACCCTAACACTTACCCTAACCCTAACTCTAACCCTAATCCTAACTCTAACCCCTAACCCTAACCCTTATCCTAACCCTAACACTAACCCTAACCATAACCCTTACCGTTAACCAACCCAAAACCTAACTCTAACCCTAACCCTAACCAAAACCCTTAACCTAACCCTAACCCTAAACCTAAACCTAACCCTTACCCATAACCTAAACCTAACCTAACTGTAACCTTAACCCTAACCCTAACCCCAACCCTTACCTTAACCTAACCCTAACCCTTACCCTAACCCTAACCCTAACCCTAACCCTAAACTTAACCCTAACCCTAACCATAACCCTAACCCTTGCCCTTACCCAAACCCTAACCCTAAACCTAACCCTAAACCTAACATTAACCCTAACCCTAACCCTTGCCCTTACCCTACCCCAAACCCTAAACCTAAACCTAACCCTAACCCTAACCCTTACCTTTACCCTAACCCTAACCCTAAAACTATCCCTAACCCAAACCTAACCCTAACCCTTACCCTTAGCCTAAACCCAACCCTTACCCTAACCCTAACCCTAACCCCTTACCCTAACCCTAACCCTTACCCTAACCCTAACCCTAACCCTAACCCTAAACTTAACCCTAACCCTAACCATAACCCTAACCCTTGCCCTTACCCAAACCCTAACCCTAAACCTAACCCTAAACCTAACATTAACCCTAACCCTAACCCTTGCCCTTACCCTACCCCAAACCCTAAACCTAAACCTAACCCTAACCCTAACCCTTACCTTTACCCTAACCCTAACCCTAAAACTATCCCTAACCCAAACCTAACCCTAACCCTTACCCTTAGCCTAACCCTAAACCTAACCCTAACCCTAACCCTAACACCTAAACCTAACCCTAACCCTAACCCTTAACCTAACCCTAGCCCTAACGCTAACCCTAACACTTACCCTTAGCCTAAACCTAACCCTTATCCTAACCCTAAACTAACGCTAACCCTAACCCTAACCCTGAACCTAACCCTAAACCCTAACCCTGAACCTTACCCTAACCCTAACCCTAACCCATACCCTTACCCTAACCCTAACCTTAACTCTAACCCTAACCCTAACCTTAACCCTAACCCTAACCCTTACCCTAACCCTAACCCTTACTCTAACCATAACCCTAACCTCAATCTTAACCCTAACCTAACCCTAACCCTTACCCTTACCCTAACCCTAACCCTAACCCTCACCCTTACCCTAATCCTTACCCTAACCCTAACCCTAACCCTTACCCTATCCCTAACCTTAACCCTAACCTCAACCATAACCCAGAGCCTAACCCTAACCCTAACGCTTACCCTTACATTTACCCTTCCCTAACCCTAACCCTAAACTTAACCCCAACCCTAAAACTAACCCTAACCCTAAACATAACCCTAACCCTAACACTTACCCTTACCCCAAACCTAAGCCTTATTCAAACCCTATCCCTAACCCTAACCCTAACCCTTAAACTAAACCTAACATTAACCCTAACCCCAAACCCTAACCCTTAACCTTACCCTAACCCTAACCCTAAAACTAACCCTAACCCTAATCCTAACCCTTACCCTTACCCTAACCCTAACCATAACCATTACACCTAACCCTAACCCTGACCCTAAACCTTACCCTAACCGTAACGCTAACCCTAACCCTTACCCTAACCCTAACCCTAACCCTTACTCTAACCCTAACCCTAAACTCAATCTTAACCCTAAACCTAACCCTAACCCATATCCTTACCCTAACCCTAATCCTAACCCTCACCCTTACCCTAACTCTTACGTTAACTCTAACCCTAACCCTTAAACTAACCCTAACCCTAACCCTAACCTCAACCTTAACCCTAAGCCTAACCGTAACCCTAACCCTTACCCTACCCTTAACCTTACCCTAACCCTACCCCTAACCCTAACACTTACCCTAACCCTAACCATAACACTTACCCTTAACCTAACCCTAACCCTAACCTTAACCGCAACCCTAAACCTAACACTAACCCTAACCCTAAACCTTAACCTAACCCTAACCCTAACCCTAACCCTTACCCTTACTCTAACACTAAGCTTAACCGTAGCCCTAACCCTAACCCTTACCCTTACTTTAATACTAAGCCTAACCGTAACCCTAACCCTAACCCTTACCCTAATCCTAACCCTAACCTTAATCCAAACCCTAAACCTAACCCTAACCCTAACCTTAACCCTCACCCTAACTCTAACCCTAACCTAACCCTTACCCTTACCCTAAACCTAACCCTCACCTTAATCCCAACCCTAAACCTAACCCTAACCCTTACCCTAACCTAACCCTAACTCTACCCCTAAACCTACCCCTAATCCTACCCCTATCCCTAACACTAACCATAATGCTAGCCTTAGCCCTAACAAGAACCCTAAACCTAACGCTAAACCTAACCCTAACCCTACCCAAAATGCTACCCCTACCCCTAACCCTACCCTACCCCTAATCCTAAACCTACCTCTAAACCTAACTCTAACCCTCACCCTAACCCCAACCCTAACCCTACCCCTAACCGTAAAAATAACCCTAACCCTAACCCTAACCCTAACCCTAACGCTAACCCTAACCCTATCCCTAACCCTACACCTACCCCTAACCCTAACCCTAACACTTACCCTAACCCTAACTCTAACCCTAATCCTAACTCTAACCCCTAACCCTAACCCTTAACCTAACCCTAACACTAACCCTAACCATAACCCTTAGCCTTAACCAACCCAAAACCTAACTCTAACCCTAACCCTAACCAAAACCCTTAACCTAACCCTAACCCTAAACCTAAACCTAACCCTTACCCTTAACCTAAACCTAAACCTAACTGTAACCTTAACCCTAACCCTAACCCCAACACTTACCCTAACCTAACCCTAACCCTTACCCTAACCCTAACCCTAACCCTAACCCTAAACTTAACCCTAACCCTAACCATAACCCTAACCCTTGCCCTTACCCAAACCCTAACCCTAAACCTAACCCTAAACCTAACATTAACCCTAACCCTAACCCTTGCCCTTACCCTACCCCAAACCCTAAACCTAAACCTAACCCTAACCCTAACCCTTACCTTTACCCTAACCCTAACCCTAAAACTATCCCTAACCCAAACCTAACCCTAACCCTTACCCTTAGCCTAAACCCAACCCTTACCCTAACCCTAACCCTAACCCTTACCCTAACCCTAACCCTTACCCTAACCCTAACCCTAACCCTAACCCTAAACTTAACCCTAACCCTAACCATAACCCTAACCCTTGCCCTTACCCAAACCCTAACCCTAAACCTAACCCTAAACCTAACATTAACCCTAACCCTAACCCTTGCCCTTACCCTACCCCAAACCCTAAACCTAAACCTAACCCTAACCCTAACCCTTACCTTTACCCTAACCCTAACCCTAAAACTATCCCTAACCCAAACCTAACCCTAACCCTTACCCTTAGCCTAACCCTAAACCTAACCCTAACCCTAACCCTAACACCTAAACCTAACCCTAACCCTAACCCTTAACCTAACCCTAGCCCTAACGCTAACCCTAACACTTACCCTTAGCCTAAACCTAGCCCTTATCCTAACCCTAAACTAACCCTAACCCTAACCCTAACCCTGAACCTAACCCTAAACCCTAACCCTGAACCTTACCCTAACCCTAACCCTAACCCTTACCCTTACCCTAACCCTAACCTTAACTCTAACCCTAACCCTAACCGTAACCCTAACCCTTACCCTAACCCTAACCCTTACTCTAACCATAACCCTAACCTCAATCTTAACCCTAACCTAACCCTAACCCTTACCCTTACCCTAACCATAACCCTAACCCTCACCCTTACCCTAACCCTTACCCTAACCCTAACCCTAACCCTTACCCTATCCCTAACCTTAACCCTAACCTCAACCATAACCCAGAGCCTAACCCTAACCCTAACGCTTACCCTTACATTTACCCTTCCCTAACCCTAACCCTAAACTTAACCCCAACCCTAAAACTAACCCTAACCCTAAACATAACCCTAACCCTAACACTTACCCTTACCCCAACCCTAAGCCTTATTCAAACCCTATCCCTAACCCTAACCCTAACCCTTAAACTAAACCTAACATTAACCCTAACCCCAAACCCTAACCCTTAACCTTACCCTAACCCTAACCCTAAAACTAACCCTAACCCTAATCCTAACCCTTACCCTTACCCTAACCCTAACCATAACCATTACACCTAACCCTAACCCTGACCCTAAACCTTACCCTAACCGTAACGCTAACCCTAACCCTTAACCTAACCCTAACCCTAACCCTTACTCTAACCCTAACCCTAAACTCAATCTTAACCCTAAACCTAACCCTTACCCATATCCTTACCCTAACCCTAATCCTAACCCTCACCCTTACCCTAACTCTTACGTTAACTGTAACCCTAACCCTTAAACTAACCCTAACCCTAACCCTAACCTCAACCTTAACCCTAAGCCTAACCGTAACCCTAACCCTTACCCTACCCTTAACCTTACCCTAACCCTACCCCTAACCCTAACACTTACCCTAACCCTAACCATAACACTTACCCTTAACCTAACCCTAACCCTAACCTTAACCGCAACCCTAAACCTAACACTAACCCTAACCCTAAACCTTAACCTAACCCTAACCCTAACCCTAACCCTTACCCTTACTCTAACACTAAGCTTAACCGTAGCCCTAACCCTAACCCTTACCCTTACTTTAATACTAAGCCTAACCCTAACCCTAACCCTAACCCTAACCCTTACCCTAATCCTAACCCTAACCTTAATCCAAACCCTAAACCTAACCCTAACCCTAACCTTAACCCTCACCCTAACTCTAACCCTAACCTAACCCTTACCCTTACCCTAAACCTAACCCTCACCTTAATCCCAACCCTAAACCTAACCCTAACCCTAACCCTTACCCTAACCTAACCCTAACTCTACCCCTAAACCTACCCCTAATCCTACCCCTATCCCTAACACTAACCATAATGCTAGCCTTAGCCCTAACAAGAACCCTAAACCTAACGCTAAACCTAACCCTAACCCTACCCAAAATGCTACCCCTACCCCTAACCCTACCCTACCCCTAATCCTAAACCTACCTCTAAACCTAACTCTAACCCTCACCCTAACCCCAACCCTAACCCTACCCCTAACCGTAAAAATAACCCTAACCCTAACCCTAACCCTAACCCTAACGCTAACCCTAACCCTATCCCTAACCCTACACCTACCCCTAACCCTAACCCTAACACTTACCCTAACCCTAACTCTAACCCTAATCCTAACTCTAACCCCTAACCCTAACCCTTAACCTAACCCTAACACTAACCCTAACCATAACCCTTAGCCTTAACCAACCCAAAACCTAACTCTAACCCTAACCCTAACCAAAACCCTTAACCTAACCCTAACCCTAAACCTAAACCTAACCCTTACCCTTAACCTAAACCTAAACCTAACTGTAACCTTAACCCTAAACCTAACCCCAACACTTACCCTAACCTAACCCTAACCCTTACCCTAACCCTAACCCTAACCCTAACCCTAAACTTAACCCTAACCCTAACCATAATCCTAACCCTTGCCCTTACCCAAACCCTAACCCTAAACCTAACACTAAACCTAACATTAACCCTAACCCTAACCCTTGCCCTTACCCTACCCCAAACCCTAAACCTAAACCTAACCCTAACCCTAACCCTTACCTTTACCGTAACCCTAACCCTAAAACGATCCCTAACCAAACCTAACCCTAAACCTTACTCTTAGCCTAACCCCAACCCTTACCCTAACCCTAACCCTAACCCTTACCCTAACCCTAACCCATACCCTAACCCTAACCCTAACCCTAACCCTAAACTTAACCCTAACCCTAACCATAACCCTAACCCTTGCCCTTACCCAAACCCTAACCCTAAACCTAACCCTAAACCTAACATTAACCCTAACCCTAACCCTTGCCCTTACCCTACCCCAAACCCTAAACCTAAACCTAACCCTAACCCTAACCCTTACCTTTACCCTAACCCTAACCCTAAAACTATCCCTAACCCAAACCTAACCCTAACCCTTACCCTTAGCCTAACCCTAAACCTAACCCTAACCCTAACCCTAACACCTAAACCTAACCCTAACCCTAACCCTAACCCTAACCCTTACCCTTACCCTAACCCTAACCCTAACTCTAACCCTAACCCTAATCCTAACCCTAACCCTTACCCTAACCCTAACCCTTATTCTAACCATAACCCTAACCTCAATCTTAACCCTAACCCTAACACTAACCCTTACCCTTACCCTAACCCTAACCCTAACCATCACCCTTACCCTAACCCTTATCCTAACCCTAACCCTAATCCTTACCCTATCCCTAACCTTAACCCTAACATCAACCTTAACCCAGAGCCTAACCCTAACCCTAACGCTTACCCTTACATTTACCCTTCCCTAAACCTAACCCTAACCTTAACCCCAACCCTAAACCTAACCCTAACCCTAACCATAACACTAACCCTAACACTTACCCTTACCCCAACCCTAAGCCTTATCCAAACCATAACCCTAACCCTAACGCTAACCATTAAACTAACCCTAACATTAACCCTAACCCCTAACCTTAACCCTTAACCTTACCCTAACACTAACCCTAAATCTAACCCTAACCCTAATCCTAACCCTTACACTTACCCTAACCCTAACCCTAACCCTAAACCTAACACTAAACCTAACATTAACCCTAACCCTAACCCTTGCCCTTACCCTACCCCAAACCCTAACCCTAACCCTAACCCTAACCCTTACCTTTACCCTAACCCTAACCCTAAACCTATCCCTAACCCAAACCTAACCCTAAACCTTACCCTTACCCTAACCCTAACCCTAACCCTAACCCTAACACCTAAACCTAACCCTAACCCTAACCCTTAACCTAAACCTAGCCCTAACCCTAACCCTAACACTTACCCTTAGCCTACCCCTAACCCTTATCCTAACCCTAAACTACCCCTAACCCTAAGCCTAACCCTGAGCCTAACCCTAACCCCTAAATCTAAACCTTACCCTAACCCTAACCCTAACCCTAAACCTAACCCTAACCCTTACCCTTACCCTAACCCTAACCCTAACCCTCACCCTTACCCTAACCCTTACCCTAACCCTAACCCTAACCTTACCCTATCCCCAACCTTAACCCTAACCTCAACCAAAACCCAGAGCCTAACCCTAACCCTAACGCTTACCCTTACATTTACCCTTCCCTAACCCTAACACTAACCTTAACCCCAACCCTAAACCTAACCCTAACCCTAACCATAACCCTAACCCTAACACTTACCCTTTCCCCAACCCTAAGCCTTATCCAAACCCTAACCCTAACCCTAATCCTAACCCTTAAACTAACCCTAACATTAACCCTAACCCCTGACCCTAACCCTTAACCTTACCCTAACCCTAACCCTAAAACTAACCCTAATCCTAATCCTAACCCTTACCCTTACCCTAATCCTAACCCTAACCCTAACCATAACACCTAACCCTAACCCTGACCCTAACCCTTACCCTAACCATAACGCTAACCCTAACCCTTACCCTAACCCTAACCCTTACTCTAACCCTAACCCTAAACTCAATCTTAACCCTAAAACTAACCCATACCCTTACCCTAACCCTAACCCTAACCCTCACCCTTACCCTAACTCTTACGTTAAGTCTAACCCTAACCCTTACCCTAACCCTAACCCTAACCTCAAGCTTAACCCTAAGCCTAACCGTAACCCTAACCCTTACCCTTACCCTTAACCTTACCCTAACCCTAACCCTAACCTTAAGACTTACCCTTACCCTAACCATAACACTTACCCTTAACCTAACCCTAACCCTAACCTAAACCTAACACTAACCCTAACCATAAACCTTACCCTAACCCTAACCCTAACCCTAACCCTTACCCTTACTCTAACACTAAGCTTAACCGTAGACCTAACCCTAACCCTTACCCTTACTTTAACACTAAGCCTAACCCTAACCCTAACCCTATCCCTAACCCTTACCCTAACCCTAACCCTAACCCTAATCCTAACCCTAAACCTAACCCTAACACTTACCCTAACCTTAACCCTAACCATAACACTTACCCTTAACCTAACCCTAACCCTAACCTTAACCGTAACCCTAAACCTAACCCTAACCCTTAACCTAACCCTAGCCCTAACCCTAACCCTAACCCTAACACTTACCCTTACCCTAAACCTAACCCTAAACCTATCCCTCACCCAAACCTAACCCTAACTCTTACCCTTACCCTAACCCTAACCCTAACCCTAACCCTTATCCTAAACCTAACCCTAACCCTAACCATAACCCTAACCCTAACTCTAACCCTACCTAACCCTTACCCTTACCCTAACCCTAACCCTAATCCTAACCCTAAACCTAACCCTAACCCTAACCATAACCCTAACCCTAACTCTAACCCTAACCTAACCCTTACACTTACCCTAACACTAACGCTAATCCTAAACCTAAACCTAACCCTAACCCTTAACCTACCAATAACCCTAGCCCTTACCTTAACCCTAACCCTTACCATTACCCTAACCCTAACCCTAACCTCACCCCTAACCATAACATTAACCCTTATCCATACCCTAACCCAAACTCTAACCCAAACCCTTACCCTCACCCTAACACTAACCCTACTCCTTAACCTAAACCTAACCCTAACCCATACCCTTTTGCTAACCCTAACCCTAAAAATAACACTTACCCTTACCCTAACCCAAACCCTAAACCTAACCCTAACCCAAAACCTAAACCTAACCCTAACCCTAAACTTAACCCTAACACTAACCCTAACCCTAATCCTTACCCTTACCCTTACCCTAACCCTAAACCTAACCAGAACCGTATCCGTAAACCTTACCCTTACCCTAACCCTAACCCTAACCCTAACCCTAACCCTTACCCTAACCCTATCCCTAACCTTAACCACAAACCTAAACCTAATCCTAACCCTAACCCTTACCCTAACCCTAAGCCTAACCCTAACGCTAACCCTAACCCTACACCTAACTGTAACCCTAACCCTAACCCTACCCCTAACCCTACCCCTAACCCTAACCATAACCCTAAAAGTAACACTACCCCTAACCGTAACCCTAACCCTAAACGTAACCCTCACCCTTACCGTAACGCTAGCTTTAGCCCAAACAATAACTCTAAATCTAACCCTAAATCTAACCCTAAACCTAACTCTAACCCTT
>NW_028327487.1:95000-96819 GCF_031878675.1 Megascapheus bottae
ACTCTAACCCTAACCCTCAACCTTACCCTAACTCTTACGTTAACTCTAACCCTAACCCTTACCCTAACCCTTACCCTAACCCTAACCTCAACCTTAACCCTAAGCCTAACCGTAACCCTAACCCTTACCCTTACCCTTACCCTTACCCTAACCCTAACCCTAACCCTAACCCTAACTCTAACACTTACCCTAACCCTAACCCTACCCATAACACTTACCCTTAACCTAACCCTACCCCTAACCTTAACCTCAACCCTAAACCTAACCGTAACCCTTAACCTAACCCTAGCCCTAAACCTAACCCTAACACTTACCCTTACCCTAACCCTTACCCTTACCCTATCCCTAACCCTAACCCTAACCCTAACCCTTACACTAACCCTAACCCTAATCCTAACCCTAAACCAAACCCTAACCCTAACCTTAACCCTAACCCTAACTCTAACCCTAACCTAACCCTTACCCTTACCCTAATCCTAACCCTCACGTTAATCCCAACCCTAAACCTAACCCTAACTCTAACCCTTACCCTAACCTAACCCTAACTCTACCCCTAAACCTACCCCTACCCCTACCCCTATCCCTAACCCTAACCCTAACGCTAGCTTTAGCCATAACAAGAACCCTAACCCTAACCATAAACCTAGCCCTAACACTAACCCTACCCAAAATGCTACCCCTAACCCTAAACTTACCCTACCCCTAATCCTAAAACTACCTCTAAACCTAACTCTAACCCTAACCCTAACCCTACCCCTAACCGTATAAATAACCCTAACCCTACCCCTACCCCTAACCCTAAACATAACCGTAACCCTAACCTTAACCCTTACCCTTACCCTAACCCTAACCCTAACTCTAACCCTAACCATAAACCTAACCCTAACCCTTACCCTAACCCTAACCCTTACTCTAACCATAACCCTAACCTCAATCTTAACCCTAACCCTAACCCTAACCCTTACCCTTACCCTAACCCTAACCCTAACCCTCACCCTTACCCTAAATCTTACCCTAACCCTAACCCTAACCCTTACCCTATCCCTAACCTTAACCCTAATATCAAACTTAAACCAGAGCCTAACCCTAACCCTAACGCTTACCCTTACATTTACCCTTCCCTAACCCTAACCCTAACCTTAACCCCAACCCTAAACCTAACCCTAACCCTAACCATAACCCTAACTCTAACACTTACCCTTACCCCAACCCTAAGCCTTATCCAAACCCTAACCCTAACCCTAACCCTAACCCTTAAACTAACCCTAACATTAATCCTAACCCCTAACCCTAACCCTTAACCTTACTCTAACCCTAACCCTAAAACTAACCCTAACCCTAATCCTAACCCTTACCCTTACCCTAACCCTAACCCTAACCATAACCATAACACCTAACCCTAACCCTGACCCTAACCCTTACCCTAAGCATAACCCTAACCCTAACCCTTACCCTAACCCTAACCCTAACCCTTACTCTAACCCTAACCCTAACCTCAGTCTTAACCCTAAACCTAACCCTAACCCATACCCTTATCCTAACCCTAACCCTAACCCTCACCCTTACCCTAACTCTTAGGTTAACTCTAACCCTAACCCTTACCCAACCCTAACCCTAACCCTAACCTCAACCTTAACCCTAAGCCTAATCGTAACCCTAACCCTTACCCTTACCCTTACCCTAACCCTAACCCTAACCCTAACCCTAACCCTAACACTTACCCTAACCCTAACCATAACACTTACCCTTAACCTAACCATAACCCTAACCTTAACCGCAACCCTAAACCTAACCTTAACCCTTAACCTAACCCTAGCCA
>NW_028327488.1:0-94206 GCF_031878675.1 Megascapheus bottae
TATTTTTCTTGGAAGATATAACTTTAAAGAAATTATATTCTTTATGGAATTATCATATTGCATCAAAACTTCATTTTACCAGATTAGTAGATTATTAATATGTAATTAATTTTTCCCATCAGTCTAGATAATGTTATAGCTGATTACCAACAGCCTGTAGTATGAAAAAAACACATGGTTTTCAAAGCTTGCATAACATTTGTCAATTCAAGTTCAATCAATAAAGCAAAGAGTGTTCACAAATCTATTGTGGTTAAACTTTATTATCAACCTCATCCAATTAAGAATGGCCTAGGAGATTAGTTTTAGAATATACATCTGATTTTTATCTCTGATGGTGTTTCCAGGGACGTAAGAAGGGAAGAAACATGCTTTCGGTGTTTACAGTATTATTCCATTGAGGGCCATATACATAGGAGAGAGCAGCCAGGGAGAGCAGGCCTCTCTCTTCTCTCTACTCTCTCTACTCTCTCTCTCTTCTCTTCTCTTCTCCTCTCTTCTCTTCTCCTCTTCTTCCTCTCTCTCTCTCTCTCTCTCTCTCTCTCTCTCTCTCTCTCTCTCTCTCTCTCTCTCTCTCTCTCCCTCTCCCTCCTCCCTCCCTCCCTCCCTCCCTCCCTCCCTCCTCTCCCTCTCCCTCTCCCTCTCCCTCCCTCTCCCTCTCCCTCTCCTCTCCCTCCCTCTCCCTCTCCCTCTCCTCTCTCCTCTCCCTCTCCCTCTCCCTCTCCCTCTCCCTCTCCTCTCTCTCTCTCTCTCCTCTCCCCTCCCTCCCTCCCTCCCTCCCTCCCTCTCCCTCTCCCTCTCCCTCTCTCCCTCTCCCTCTCCTCTCCCTCTCCCTCTCCCTCTCCCTCTCCCTCTCCCTCTCCCTCTCCCTCTCCCTCTCTCTCTCTCTCTCTCTCTCTCTCTCTCTCTCTCTCTCTCTCTCTCTCTCTCTCTCTCTTTCCTCTCTCCTCCCCAAAACCCCCTTCTTATGGCCTTGATGGTTAAATCTCTGAACCTGTAAATCAAATTAATAATCTCAACCTTTGTCATCTTGGTTTGAAACCTTACACTTGTTTCTCCAAAGGAAGCATGTGTAAAATTGGTGGCCAAAGAAATTGTGGCTCCTGACATAACTACATCCAAAGAAAAGCTGTGTACTTTCACTCTAACAGAAGAAAGATGACGCGAAGTCTCTCAGGAATTGGCCAAATATCACCACTCATGAGCTTAAAGGTGTAAAAATTTTTAACTTAATTGAAATGCATTACTTTGAAAGGAGAGCTCTATGACCCTCTGCCCACACAGGGATGCCCAGGGAAGGGTTTCCCCCACTTTCAATCACTCAAGAATTCAGGTAATTTGGCAGCTGGAATCTACATGGACCTGGATACTCAATAAATATAGGTAGTCATTGCACCTAGAAGACCTGGGTAATCTTGAATTTAGAAGCCAGAATAGCTGGCATCACCAACTAAACCACTCTGACAGCATCTACATGATACTGGAGTTGGAGAGTGCAAGAGTTCCCAGGATCATGAAGGCTTCCACCTAGATTTCAAAAAAAGACCTGGCAGGCAGCTCCTAAAAGTGTGATGGTGAAGGAGTGGTTGAAGATAAAGATACACAATGGAACCCCAGGAATGTGGACCTGACAGGGAGTAGTAATGAGCAAAGTAATTCAAGAAAGAGGGTAATTGCACTACAAATGGCTAGGTGATAGGCATCTGTCTGTCCTAGACTTCAGGGTCTACATTCTACCATCACATGACCTGGATTCTGGATATACAGCCATAGGATTCAGTGATTGCCCCTGTGGGTTTTCAGTCTTGTGGTCTCATTCCTCCTTTCAATGACCTAATTCCTCTCATCTAGAATGGAATATTTATGGCATGTCATCTTAGGTTGTAAATACATCATTCTCTTTTTAGTTTCACAGAAACTATTGCTGAGATTTTGCTTCGAAAGTCAGAGGAGACTTTGAAATAATGGTTTCAATTATATTTGGACTGGTAAGAGTATGAAGCTGAACTGAATGCATTTTGTATTAAGTGATGACTTGAGCCACTTGAAGCCCTGAGAGGGAGTATTATGGGTGAAAGAGATGTGTTTTGGTATCAAGGTGACAAAGGACAAACTTGTCATGCCTGGACTGTCAAACTATTTGGATTGGGAGATGACTAGGAGATTAGCAAAGCACACCCCAGAATGTGCCTGTGAGAGTGTTATCAGGAAGGATTAAAGAAGTGGAACTCGTCTTGAACGCGATGATACTTTACTAAAATTGGAGGCCTAGGTGGACTAAGAGAAAAAAAACAGAGTCAGCGAGTGTAAGCACTGTCTTTCTTTTCTGGCCACCATGATGTGAACTGCTGTGTACACTCTCATTCTCTCCTGGTCATGGTATACTGACAACTCAGAACCCATGAGCCAAAATAACTTCCCTTTTTCACTGGGCTGTTTTAGGCATGGTGGATGGAAAACAATCATCATGTCAACACATCTGTAGTCTTCGGCAATACCAACTAACAGCCGAAGAATTTTAGCACACTCTTGACCAGTATGGACCCTGGAACCTGGGTTCAAATCCTGACTTAGCTGCTACCTTCTAATGTGTGAGTATGCTTTGCTTCACCTCAGCTCACCTCAGCTCAGCTCAGCTCACCCTGACGCCTGTTGTTCCAGGACCAGCAGCATGTCCACACATATTTTCCTAAAAGGATGGATTGCTATTTAGAAACACTTAATTTATGAAAAATTGAATCATTTTTATTTTTGAATGCTCAAATTAGTATAAAATTGGTTATTTTTGTCTTGTCAATCTTCTATGGAAAAAGTTTTGTGATTTCTTACCTTTTGTATCTGGGCATTATTAATATCACTTGAAACCTCACAAATAACTTTATGTATAAGGTGGGATCTAGCAGTCCTGACATATTGTAAAGAATATTTTATGTCCTTATTCTTTGTTAATATGAGCTTATAAAGAGGCTAAAACTGGGAGAAAAGTTAGCAGTTACATACAATGGATTTTGGACAAGTTGAGATTAGCATAAACAACCAAATTTGTGTAGTGGTCAATTTCAAATATGTTAATAAATAATACAAGCACATTTTAAGTTCATAAAACACTTTTTCCTTTTTAGAATTTTACATTGAAGATGTAGAATTTTACATTGATAATGCTTAAAATTAATGTCATGCTTGAAATATGCTGATGAGTTAAATTTACTGAAATATCTCAGGATGTTATAAACAATTGACCACATAAAAATATTAAAGATACTGAGATATAAATATGCTATATTTGTTCATCATACAGCCTTTGAAATTTAATATATCATACATTCATATATCATAAATCTCAGTTAAGCCAAATATAGAATTTACTTCATCAGAAGGGCTCATGTGCAAAGAAGCATTCTGAGAGAAGATGAATTTTAATATTTTGTAAATTCAAAGTAGATTCTAAATTTAAGAATGCATTATTTATATGGATATATGTTTATGCGTGTTTGTGTGTGACTATCTGTGCAAATACATAATATATACACATGCCTAGATATGACTATATACATATATATGTGTATATGTGCATTTATATGCATGTTTCATATGAGTGCATATGTGTATGTCCATAAATATACACATATGTATATATGTATAATATACATATATTTGATGTCCTAATGAGCTTGTAAAGGAAGTAGGAAGAGAGAGATTTATAGTTTAATCAGTTAAATGTCAAGCATTTTGTTGGGTTATCAGAGAGGGTGGAGTGTAATCAGTAGTCACCAGCTCTCTGACATTAGTGCTTGTCATGATCTAAATTGTGTTCCCTTTAGTTATATTTGTTGAGGTACATTGTTGAGGTAGCCCTCAGCATTTCCTTTGCCAGGCTCTCTTAGTTTTCCCATCACATCCTTCTTCTGGATCTGACAAACCCTGAAACACTGCCACTCCTAGTGTTTTCCAACAACAAAAAATCATCTAGTGTTCTGTGGAATGTGTCTTAGTTTTCTTTGCCTTCTTTCTTCTCTTCCCTTTCCTTTCCTTCCTTCCTTCCTTCCTTCCTTCCTTCCTTCCTTCCTTCCTTCCTTCCTTCCTTCCTTCCTTCCTTCCTCCCTCCCTCCCTCCCTCCTTCCTTCCTTCCTGCCTTCCTTCCTTCCTTTCCATCCTGGGACTTGAACACAGGGCCTGGTCACTGTCCTTAAGCTTCTTTTGCTCAAGGTTAGCACTGTACCACTTGAGCCACAGCACCACTCTGTCTTTTTCTGTTTATGTGGTACTGAGGACTTGAACTCAGGACTTCTTGCAAGCTAGGCAAGCTTCTGCCACTAGGCCACATTCACGGTTTCGTTGTTTTATGTCATGCACATACACATAGAAAAACATCATGGCTTCTGGGAACTTGTTTGGCAGTAAGTACAAGTTTCCTATGTCAAGGAGAGCTTCTACTTCAGGACCTTGAACTGCACCTTTTTACCACTGGAACTTTCTTTGAGGATTAATAAAGACCACTGAATTTTTAAAAGAATGTATTCTGGTAACTACTACAGAGGGTCATCAGTGTAAGTACAGGCTTGATTTGGGGCAGCTTTGGTGACTCAGGTCTAGTTCTGGGTATTGCATTTTGCTTTCAGGTGAACAACTACACTGCCACGGTGGTCTGCTGATGTTCCTGCAGGAGGCGTGCTCCTCATCCACCCACACATGAAGCGTCTCCCACTACGGTGACCCTCGGGCAATTTACATCACGGCTGTCCCTTTGGTTTGCCTGGGCAAGAGTCCTGACACCTATGTCCCAGCGCCAGGGTACCTCTGAGGAAGATCCCTGGACTCCACAGGGAGATTTTACCCTGCAATTTTGACAATCTGGGAGCGTATCAGTTTCCAGAATTTCTGAATAGGGGGCAGTTCCACCATATGTGCCTCCGTGAGACCTGTGCTTTGCATCCTCCTCAGTGGTGTCAATCATGCTGCTAAGTATTTCCCAATACTCCACCCACTAAGTTCGGCATCCAATGGGCGTTCTGTTGCATATTCAGGATGCACAGACTCTTTCTCATTCTTCGCATTGCTTAGAGCTTTTTTGGAGGAACGTGCCACTTTGGGGAGAAGTATGGTTTTGAAGAAAGATTGTTTTCGATTCCTTTCAAACTGCACTTGTGAGTTTCTCTGAGCTAATAATTTCTTCTCACTTTTATTCCAGTGGTAAGGCAGGAGAAAGAAGGATACATTCTGAAAGCAGTTTACATATATCCCTAAACCGACAATAGTAAATCTTGTCTGGCAGAGGTAACAGTTACTATTTTACAGACAAAACTTTTAGTCTATTTGAACATATTTCAAAGATATCAGTTGGTTACAAATATTCAAAAAGGTAAAAGAGCCTGAACTTTTGCAAGTGGAACCTCCCCAATCATTAACATTTTCTGTCTACACTTGTATTTAATTTCAGATGTTGAAAGTGACAATAATACTGATAATAAAGGCTAGACCTAAGGGCTAATTGATAAACCCAGCCTAGGTGTTCATCAAGTCAGTAGATTACCAAAATGCACACTATATAGTGCAGTATTCTTCTGATATAAAGAAATATGAAATGATATCATTTGCATGAGGATGGATAGAACAGAAGATCATCTTAGAAAACAAAACAAACACGACCCAGAAGGACAGATATTGCCATGCTTTTCTCATGTACAAATTTATAAGTCTCACTAAATGATTTGGAAAAGAGAAAGAAACGAGAAAGGAAACAACTTAGAGGAGATCAGTAGGAGGGTGAAGTCCCAAGAGGGTAATAGGTACACTAACAAATTATATGATATAATATGCACTAAATGTCACCATGAGACCCATCATTTTGTAAACAGAAAGGAGAACTAGCATATCCATTTTTTAAAATTTAATTTAATTCAATTTTTTCTTCCAGTCCTGGGCCTCTCTCAAGGCTGGTCCTCTACTATTTGAGCCACAGCACCACTTCTGGCTTTTCTACATATGTGGTACCAAGGAATTGAACCTAAGTCTTCGCGCATGCTAGGTAAGCACTCTACTTACGAGGCCATACTCCTGACCTATTCAATTTTATTGCAGTTGAATTAGTTGAAGTTAATCAAAAAATGTATGAATAGATAAGGGAACTATTAATGCATATATTTACATTTATAAATATACATTATATTTGCAAATGTTATACGTATAATATATAGGATAATATTCAGATGAAATTGCAAGTAAATGGACTGAATGAGAGAATATCAACTTAAATGAGATAAAATAAAATAAAAAGCCAAATACAGACAAACACTGTGGTTCATCTTGCCTGGGAGCCTAGCTACTCGGGAAGTTAAAATTTGAGTAGTGTGGTTTGAAGCTAGCCCTAACAAGAAAGTCCTTGAGATTCTTATCTATAATTAACCACCAGAAAACTGGAAGTTGCACTGGGACTCAAAATGGTAGATTGCTACCCTTGAGCACAAAAGCTCAAGGACAGACCCCTAGCCCTGAGTTCAAGTCCAGGACTCATAGGGCCAAGTGGGTGGGGAGAGAGAGCAGGGGATCAAATGCAACCAGAGGAGGGTGGCTCACACTTGTAAACCTAGCCAATTAGGAAGCTGAGAATGGAAGACTTGCACTCTGGAGGCTGCCTGGACAGAAAACATGAGATTCCTTTTCACTCCGTGGCTGGATGCTGAGGCTGAAGCTATCTTCTCAAGCTACACAAAAGCTGAGATTGGAGAGATTAAATGTTAGGCCAACCTAGGTAGAAGGTTTGATGTGTGTGTACGTAGATATGTGTATGTAGGTGTGTGTGTGTGTGTGGGTGGGTGGGTGGGTGGGTGGGTAGGTGTGTGTGGGTGTGTGTTTGTAGCATCAGAGTAATTAAACTCACCAATCACTTTGAAAAAGGAGGGAGGCGTGAAATAGAAATGTAATATAAGAATGAACTGGATTCACAGCTGAATTCTATAAGGTCTTCAAAGCAGAGCTCACACCAATACTCCTCAAGCTCTTCAACGAAACTGAAAATGAAGGTTCTTTACCAAACTCATTCTATGAAGCCAGTATAACCCTCATCACCAAACCAGACAGAGATTCATCAAAGAAAGAGAACTATAGACCTATTTCTTTGATGAACATCAATGCAAAACTTCTCAACAAAATACTGGCCAACTGTGTACAACAACTTATCAAAAAAATTATACACTATGATCAAACAGGATTTATCACAGGGAGGCAAAGCTGGTTCAACATAAGCAAATCAATATAATTCAACACATTAACAGGAGCAGGGACAAAAATCAGATGATTGTCTCAATATATGCAGAAAAGGCATTTGACAAGATCCAACACCCCTTTATATTAAAAGCTCTGGAGAACCTAGGAATCCATGGAACATTCCTCAATATAATAAAGGCTGTGTATGACAAACCCACTGCTAGTATTTTACTAAACGGTGAAAAGCTAAAGCCATTCCCTCTAAAATCAGGAACGAGACAAGGATGCCCACTCTCTCCACTCCTCTTTAACATAGTATTAGAATTCCTACCCAGTGCAATAAGGCAAGAAGCAACCATAAAGGGGATCCAAATAGGGAAAGAGGAAGTAGAACTTTCCCTCTTTGCAGATGACATGATCCTGTATTTAAAGAATCCTGTAGACTCCACTCCTGTGGGGAGCCCAGCCCCTTCCGCACGGTGGAGGGACCTGGAGGCACGTGTCCCCCTTTCACTGTGGGGCCGCCTGCGGTGCTGGTGGCTGCTTGACTCAGGGATATCCGCCGCATGACCGCATGAAGGCCGGCATCCATTTTGGGGAGTGCTGCCATTGTTAATGGAAGCCTAGTCTCTGCGTGGCCAGATGCATGAAGGGTGCATGACTGGAGCATGTGAAGCTGTGATTGGAGGGCCTGGGTGAGCTGGCATGAGTTGATTGGCCCACTGCCTGTATATAGTCTCAGGAGAGGAGGAAAGGGGGAGGAGAGGCCTCAGACAGAAGAAGAAGAAGAGAGAGAAGAATAAAGGATCCTGCTTCAGCTGTAACCTGTGTGTCGTGCTTTCTTTCTTGCTGGACAAGAGGTGCGAGTGATACACTCCCAAGCTCCTTGAGCTGATTCAAAACTTTGGAAGGGTAGCAGGCTATAAAATTAACTCTCAAGGGCCGGGAGTTTGGTCTAGTGGTTAAAGTGCTTGCCTAGCATGCATGAAGACCCGGGTTCGATTCCTCGGTACCACATATATAGAAAAAAGCCAGAAGTGGTGCTGAGGCTCAAGTGGTAGAGCTCTAGCCTTGAGAAAGTCCAAGGATAGTGCTCAGGCCCTGAGCTCAAGCCCAGGACTGGGCAAAAAAAAAATTAAATCTCAAAAATCAACTGCCTTCCTCTATGCCAACAGTGAGAGGAATGAGGCAACATCAGGAAAGCAACTCCTTTTGCAATATCCTCAAAGAAAATAAAGTACCTAGGAATTATCTTAACTAAGAATGTAAAGGAACTTTTTAATGGAAACTTTAAAACCCTGAAAAAGGAAATTAAAGCAGAACTGAGGAAATGGAAAACTTCCCATGCTCCTGGATTGGAAGAATCAACATGGTGAAAATGACAATCTTGCCAAGCACTATCTACAAATTCAACGCAATACCCATCAATACCCATCAATGTCATTCTTTAAAGAAATAGAAGAGGCAATCCAAAATTTCATATGGAATAATAAAAGACCCCGTAAAGCAAAAACACTTCTTAGCAGAAAGAAAAGTGCTGGAGGAATTTCAATACCAAACTGTAGACTCTATTACAGAGCTATAATTATCAAAACAGGTTAGTACTGGCACAAGAACAGGCCTGAAGACCAATGGAATAGAACTGAAGACCCAGATATTAAACCACAGACCTATAGCCACCTAATCTTCAACAAGGGAGCCAAAAAAATAGAATGGAGGAAAGACAGCCTCTTCAACAAGTGGTGGGGGCAGAACTGGTTAAGCACATGCAGAAAACTAAGGTTGGATCCTTCTTTGTCACCCTGTACTAGAATTAACACCAAATGGATCAAAGACCTGCAGGTAAAAGCCAACAGTCTGAAAACTTTACAAGAAGGAATAGGAGATACACTAGACCTCCTTGGCACAGGTCGAAACTTTCTTAATAAGGACCAAGAATCACAACAAATCAGAGAAAGGCTGGATAAGTGGGACTGCATTAAACTGCAGAGCTTTTGTATGGCAAAGGACATAGCTAGTAAACTAATTAGGAAGCCTACAGAATGGGAGAAGATCTTCACCAACCATACAACGGACAAAGGCCTCATATCTAAAATATATCAACAGCTCAAAAAATTGAATCACTCCAAAACTAATCTCCAAAGTAACAACCACCCCATTAAAAGATGGGCCAAAGACTTAAAGAGAGTCTTCTCTGAAGAAGAAACAACAATGGCCTATAGACACATGAAGAAATGCTCAACATCTCTGGCCATAAAAGAAATGCAAATCAAAACAACGCTAAGATTCCACCTCACTCCAGTTAGGATCAGGAAAACTAATAACAACAGATGCTGGAGGGGATGTGGTCAGGAGGGATCACTACTACACTGTTGGTGGGAGTGCAAACTCATTCAACCACTATGGAAAGCAGTATGGTAGTGCCTCAAAAGGCTAAACATAGAGCTCCCCTATGACCCAGCAATTCCACTACTTGACATTTACCCAACCATCCAGAAACAAAGACATACTAAATCCACCAGCACAACAATGTTCATTGCAACACTATTTACCACAGCAAAGATATGGAACCAACCTAAATGTCCCTCAGTTGATGAGTGGATCAACAAGATGTGGTATTTGTACACAATGGAATTCTATGCTGCTGTCAGAAAAGAATGACATTGTCCCATTTGTTAGGAAATGGAAAGACTTAGAAAAGATCATATCAAGTGAAGTAAGCCAGACTCAGAGGAACTTAGGCTCAATGGTTTCCCTCATTTGTCATAATCAGTAGAAACCTTGGGATCTCCTAGCAGAGATTTGCAATAGAGCAAAACCTAGATAGAAAAGGCCATATAGTAGGACGCTAAATGAAAGAATCTCTAGGATATAGAAACAAAAGCCATATAATGAATGATTGTTGTTCTTAAGGTACTATGTTATCTCTCACCTCTTTTTCTGTCCCTTGGTTATCTCATATTGTTACAGTATCTCACTTTGTTATCTGATATATTGGATATATTTGTATTTGGTTATTTGAAATTGGATAGGGAAGGGTGGAAAACAAGAGGAGGGGTGGGGGGAGGAGGGAGGGAAATGGGGACCAAGACATGTGAAAGGGTATCAATGTATGGGAATTAATGCACCATCTATCTGGCAAATATCATGTAACCCTTCTATTAATTACAACAAAAAATATATGAAAAAAAAGAATGAACTGGGTCAGTGTACATATTTGGAAACAACACAACGGTGCCTCTTCATAGTAGTCATGTGCTAAAAAATAAAATAAATTCTAGGAGACACAAGAGCCACTCAGTTTGTTGTCATGTTATCTTTTAAAATTTGTTTATATTGCTTACACAGTGGGATTTTTCATTGTTAACTTTCCAGTTAATCTCACCCCATCAATTCCCTCTTCACCCTGTTATCCTATTTTCATAATAGTGATCAGATATGTAACTGTATAGTTGTCCAAATATAGAAAATATTTATGACCATAGCAACTGCATATATTCACAGAGCAATGCATATTATACCAATTGTATTCCATTTTTTAAAAATCAATTATCAGCTTATTATCTTCATAGCAAATGAAGTCTTCTATGGATGACAAGAAGATCTGTGCAGTATTTGCTCAGCATGAAAGTGACACATGCGAACGCTTAAAAGAACACTAAGTTGGGGCCAGGAGATTAGCCTAGTGGTAGAGTGCTTGCCTTGCATGCACGAAGACCCGGGTTCGATTCCTCGGTACCACATACATAGCAAAAATCTGGAAGTGGTGCTGAGGCTCAAGTGGTAGAGTGCTATCCTTGAGAAAGTCCAAGGACAGTGCTCAGGCCCTGAGTCCAAGCCCAGGACTGGCAAAAAAAAAAAGAACACTAATTTTCATGTTGGGATCAAAGCCACCAGCATTCATGGCTTTAACCACTAATTTATTTACATCTGTCATAATAGAATACAACAGACAGGAAATAATTTTAGAATACAATTCCAGAGAATGTGCATAGTTCTGTTGCCAGAGCTTATCCAGTAAGAGATAATAAATCCAACCAGGGGTGCCAAGAAAGGGGGAGGGCACTTTGAAGAAATATTCAGATCGAGGTCTTCAGGAAGAGCAGACATGACTGAGTGAAAAGAGGAGATGAGGAAGAATAGAGCATGATGGGGTAAGACACCTTTACACATATAGCTGCATGTAAGTCTGGTTAATAATGAGGTACAGTCATTGGGGAGGACAACAGATGACCCAAATAAAGATGATCCTTTAATCAACATGCAGACACCACACTCAAGATGCAGCAGAGAAACCAGGTTAAGTAAGAAGATGAAAAATTGAAGCAGGCACTGAGAGCATCCTGACTTGAGGAGGGCGTCAGGGATTGTGGACTGACTGACACACACGCAGGCCATTTAGGGCTTGGTTGGGTGTGATGTGCAGGTGAAAGAAAAACAAGATGATTGTGAAGGGTGGGAGGAGGGAAAGTTGGAGGAAAATGTGGGCAGGGTTATCAATGTTCAAGAATCCTCTAATGAGCAGATGTAATGTTTCTGTTTCAGAAGCGGATGTTTGAATAAAGAAGAGAGAATTTGAGCCAGGAAGATGGCCATTATTCATTCAATTGAAATGTACTAAGTGTTCACTATATTTTAATAGAAATATTTTTTATTTTATTGTCAGGATAATGTATAGAGGGGTTACGGTTACATTCATCAGGTATTAGAAGCATTACTTCTCACACATGATATTCCTTCTCATGTTTTTGTCCCCATTTCTCTCCCCTCCACTCACTCCCAATCATCCTCTTCCCCCCTTCCCTTTCCTATTTCAAATAAACAAATACACAAATATACAATATGCCAGGTAACAAAGTCAGATACAGTAACCACAGGAGATTAACCATAAAGGCCAAAAAATAGAGAAATAACATAGTACATTAAGAACAACACCATTAGATACTACATATGGGGCAGTGAAATCAGTCACTACTGCCATCATGGAACTATATCTTATTAACAAGTTGGGAGCGCTATGATTTTTTTAAAAATAGAAGAAAAACTAGGGAAGGTTAAAAGTGATGGGGAAGGGGACATTTTATGAGAGTCTACAGTGCCAAGCATAGACCCACTGGGAGTGAATGTTGAATTGGGAATTGACAACCATGAGAACTGGTCGAGATTCCCAGTGACATGCAAGGACAAGGAGCTATGACTAATTCTCACTGTAAAGTAGTCAGATACATGTTATTCTGCAGAACTAAAATTATAGACCTTTGCATTATTTCTAAAATGTGATTTTCTTAAGAATTATGGTCGATAGCTGGGCGTGGTGGCTCACACCTGTAATCATAGCTACTCAAGAGGCTGAGATCTGAGGATACCAGCCAGAACATAAAAGTCCATGTGATGCTTATCTCCAATTAACTACCAGAAAACTGGAAGTGATGCTGTGGCTCAAAGGTAGGGTGGTAGTCTGGAGCTGAAGAGCTCAGGGACAGTGCCCAGGCCTAGAGTTCAAGTCCCATGAGCCACAAAAAATAATTGTAATTATGGTCTATAAATTGCTTGGAATTGACTCTTTGTTTTTAGTTTTGATTGGTATAGGATAGGTATTACATTTTTTATCTTACTAAATATGAATCTTTGTCTTTCTCTTTCCTGTGATCTTCCCTCTAAATCAAGCATCTGATTCCAAATGTGTTTCTTGAGGGGAGAGATGAGGTATGTGCCTTGTATTTGATTGCATACGACTTTTAAGAAAAGAGCCAGTTTAAGCTAGGTGCTGGTGGACCCCAACTGTAATCCTAGCTGCTCAGGAGGCTGAGATCTGAGGATCACAGTTCAAAGCCAGCCAGGGAACAAACATCTATGAGACTCTCCCTTCTAATTAACCACCAGAAAACTGGAAATGGTGCTGTGGCTCAAGATGGTAGAAATCTTGCCTTGAGTTACTAGCTCAGGTATAGCACCCAGGCCCAGAGACAAAAAGGCTAAAAAAGAGCATTGTGCCATCTTAGTTAGCATGACTTTGGATAGGTCAATATGTCTAATGCAATGTTTTCCTGCCTTGTTCATTTTTAAGAGTTCCTGACTACATATTTTCTTATCATAGAATCTGATATGGATCCTTTATCTATGTTCCGCCACAATAGTTTTTTTTGTCAGTCCTGGAGCTTGAACTTATCATCTGAGCACTGTCCTTGGGCTTTCTCAAAGCCAGTGCTCTACTGCTTTAGCCACAGCACCACTTCCGGGTTTTTCTGTGTACTTGGTATTGAGGAATTGAACCTAGGACTTCATGTATACTAGCAAACACTCTACCACTAGGCCTAGGACATACTCCTGGAACAAATATTCTTAAAGAGGATTTATATTCAGAATGTGTTTTAGGAGCAACAGCAACAAAAAGAAAACTATGAATTAATTTTGAAAAGACAGACAACCCAGTGGAAACACAGTCAAATGATTTATAGTTGCTTTAAAATAGACTGCAAAATTAATTTGCAGCCATTCTAGGTGAGGAATATATATTTGGACATGGTGTGAAGGCTAGAAATGAACGTTAAAACAATGGAATGTCACTGTTAACATGCCAGAATTGTTAAAATTTGAAAAATGTATAATACCTAATAGTGGAAAAAATATGGGCAAAAGTATAAACTCTTGTATGCAGAGGTGAGCATAGAAATGGGCAATCCAGGGGCCGGGAGTTTGGCCTAGTGGTAAAGTGTTTGTCTAGCATGCACGAACACCCGGGTTCAATTCCTCAGTACCATATACATAGCAAAAAGCCGGAAGTGGTGATGAGGCTCAAGTGGTAGAGCTCTAGCCTTGAGAAAGACCAAGGACAGTGCTCAGGCCCTGAGCTCAAGCCCAGGACTGGCAAAAAAAAAAAAAAAAAGGAAATGGGCAATCCATTTTGAAGACTGTTAGTAGTCTCTAAATTTCAAAGTAATAATTAAAAACAACTCGACTCCACATGAATTCTCCTGCAGAAGTGGCTATTTACATAGATCCTTGGTGCCAAACAAGGTTGGTTTCCCTCACACACACTCTCTGAAGAAGACAGATGGAAACTTTGGGTACATTTTTGTTATTCGCAACTCAGGTTATGCTCCTGGCATTTCATGGGTAGAGTCTAGTCAGTGCTAAATGTATTACAATGTGTACAACCATGTTCTCTCAGGAAAAAAGAGAAACACTTTTCACAAAATGCCACAGTGTTGGTATTTGGATACACTGACATATCTTTCAGTAGGTTCACTGTAGTGTTGGTAGCTTATGCCTGTCATCCTAAGCTATTCAGAAAGTGGGTATCTGTGGAGCAGAGGCAAAACAGTCACCAAATAACCAGCATAAAACTAGGGCTGGTGGCATGGCTCAAGGGTTAGAGCACAAATCAAGCATGCAGAAGCCCCAAGCTGAATCACTGATACAATTAAACACACACACACACACACACACACACACACACACACACACACACACACACACCAGATTGAAGACATTATTTCTGCAAGAAAAGCCAACATCTGGCATAACAGGATTAAATTAAATTTGCTGTACTCACGTAAGAATACTATACAACATTAACAAAAACCAAGTTTTTGAATTACATATTTTTATTTCTTATGCATATGAACATTGAATAGTGAAACTTTTAAAAATTGTTTTTAAAAGTGAATTGGATCTGGCAAATATCATGTAACCCTTTTATTAATTACAATAAATATATATATATGTGTGTGAATTGGAAATGAGTGGTATGCAATTGCCAGATCCCTTCCTTATCTGTGTTAGTCCTGAGACTGCTGAACACAGACATTCCGAGGGTTTCCAGAAGAGCAGTTAGTGGTGATCCACTAACTACTAGGACTTTTGTTGCTTCTCTCCTTTTCCCACCTCATCTTCCACTCCATTGTCAGTTTTTTGGGTTTACTGACATCATGTTGCTCATAAATCCTATCTCATATTCTACTTTTTGCAAAACCCATTGTAAGGCATCTTGGGAATCACATTATAAAATATAAGCTACAGGTGCTTCATCATAACATTTTTCTTTTCTGTGTCTAACCAAGCAAGTGAAATATATACATATATGTTATGTATATTATATATATATATAAATGAAAGTGTTTGGCATAGATCTATTCCTAGCACTGTGCTAAGCATGTCATATGGTTTCATCTATTTAAATAATACAAATTCCTTTTGCAAGAGGAGTTTATGAACAAATAAATTCTCTATCTATTTCTTCATATAATAATGAATGTCTCTATGATGTTGACAGACTTTTCAATATAGAGGGTGGCAGGATAGACATCAAATGCACAAACAAAAGTCGTTATTTAACTACTACAGTGAGTAGAGGGAAGGGAAGGGAAATCACCATAGGCTAAGAAGACAACCCCATGTGTAGAAGCTGACTCCCTGAGCAGAATTTCATTTATTCTGAGGTTAAGTGTTATGGAGAAGAATTTATCAGTTGATCAAGATAAACTGCTTTGTTAAATGATGTTTCCTTTGTACCACTACTTAAAGATAATAAAAAAATTAAAAGGAAGAAATGTCTTACAAATAGAGACAGGATAAAAGCCAATGTCTGAGAGAGGAGGGGAAATGTAATTTCTTGAAAGGAAAGTGCTGTGGGTGGCCTGTGGTAAGCAAAGGAGAAGAGGAGCTGATCCTAGCTGGTTATGCAGGTCATGTGGGATATAAAGAATATAGAACTCCAGGACCATTAGAATTCTAAGCTACTGAAGGAGCTTTTCCAGTGGCATGCTGGTGTTTGTTGTTATTCTTCAGTACATTTCGTTTATGGATTCACTGCTTCGTTGAACATCAGACAAGGAAAAGTTCAGTCATTTACCAGAGGCTGTAAACTATTTAACAGAGCCACATATGACTTACAGAATGGATTTTTTTGGGTTAATGAGTGTGTTTGTGTACACACATTCATACATGTGTACCATTTTTTGTTACTATCTGGTCTTTGTAAACAGTTGAAATTTCAATGGTTACATGATAAAATGCCATTGAACCAAATTCTGAGTTTTAAAATATACTAATTTGTAATGGAGACCACAATTTTCATGTATGAACTTTAACAGGTTTGCTGGGGTTGGAAGTAGAAAATGCTGAGTTGTTAAGATGCCTTTGGTTTTTCTGTGGCCTCAATTCCAGTATCAGTGATCTCAATCTTCCTCAATTATTGGCAATAATTTGCCTTCCTAAAACTTACTCTGTCCAATTGCAAGTGTATTTTTTGATACCATGCTGGATTTTGAGTTCCAGAAGGTCGAATCTATGTTTATAGAACACACCACACCCACACAGTCACCTCTAACACACACACACACACACACACACACACACACACACACACACACACACACACTGAATGAATGATGCATACGGTGCTTGTTCTGAGGATGATTTTTAGTTATTCTCGTAATTTGAGAGTTACTGCTGCAGGACTGTGGAGAAGACAGTGTAACTGTAATGAATGGAGTGTCCTCACTAGAGGGTGACAATGAAATGAAACAGTGAGAGGTTGAAGAGCCACATGCAAATGTGAGAAGTCTGAGGGAACAGAGAGAGAATAGACACAGAGAGCTTGCTGTATTGTCCACAGTTGAACCCTGATAGAACTCATTCCGAATAGGAGCTGTAGCAAATGAGAGCTGGGAAAATGAACCTGAGATAGCATGGTAGAAAAAAATCAGGACTGCAGAACTCACAGTGATTCTCTGAAGTCTAGAAAGGATTCAGGGGTCATGGATTAATAAGATTTGTATACTTTGTCCTTATTAACTGTGAGTTGAGAAACAGTAGTGTTGTGGGTTGAACATACTCAAGTTCTTGAGAATTTTTATGTTGAAATCCTAATGCAATGAGTAGAGTAGTGGTTTTAAGAAATGGGGATTATTACCACCCTATGGAAGAGACATAAGTTTTCCTTGGACCTACTGCCATGGAGTTTCACTGGACAGATGCCATCCATGAAGTAGGAAGAAGGTCCTGACCAGACACAGGGACTATTTGTGCCTTGAACTTGGACTTCCATTATCCAGAGCTGTGAGAAATAAGTATCTGCCATATATGAGCCATGGACTCTCTGGTACTTTGTTTTAGCAATGAGATTTTACAAGATGGTTCAGGTGGTGATTTAAGATTTTGAGCTGAATTCCCAGTTTCTAGAAGTTTAATTGCTGGAAAGTACTTTGAATTCTATATAAGTATAATAAAATCAGAAGGTCACATTGGCAATATGGTATTGGGGAAGAGGAAGAGAATGCTTAAATGTCAGCTTAAAGAAAAATTGCAATAGGGTTTCTGATGTTTAGAACCACTAAATTTAAGCTCAAAGAGATAATTATAATAATACCTTGTATTTGTGCTATTCTATAATATTTACAAAATATGTTGGCATATATTATTATCTTTATTCATCACCTTATATAATTTGATCATTTAATAGTACTGCCTGGTTGTTTTGCATCATGTTAACAATAAAAACAAACCACAGTACATACTTACACCCACACGCACATATTTTTTTCTATTCCCATTTATTTTTGTCATGCTGTATTTTTAACTTCTGCTAATTTGTTGCATTTTTCTCTAACTTCTCTACCCTGTAAATCTATTCTGGAACAAAATCCATTCTGGAACAAAATGCAAATGTCATTTAGCACTATGTGGTTTATCATTTGGATACATAGTAGATACCTCTATGAATCCACAGTTTTATGAAGAACCTTTGGATGCTTAGTGAAAGACTTTCCCTAGTTCAATGCTATTTCTTCTCTGTGAACCTAATGTCACAATAATCACTAAAATATTATCACATGTTAACCGCCTTCACAGTGTGTATTATATATTTGCGTCTGGCCATTTGAATAGGTTCACAAACAAGCTCACAATTTTCACTCTTATAAATGATTTTGCTATACTTCTGTTGGCCTGTGAGCTTTAATCAGTATAGTAAGCAGAGAAATTCCTATTGTTTATTTCAGTTACAGGAGCCAAAAAAGAAAAAATATAGTTGGAAAGTGTTCTTTAAAATATAATATGAAACTTTCAAAGGAATAAATAAGTAAATGTCTAGTCTAAACAAGAACTATACATATTGAAGATATCTTTAAAATATCTGAATACTATCAGAAAAATCATGCAGCATATATATGAGCAAAAATATTGGAATGTACTAAACGTCCAACCAGACTTCACTAGATGAAACTGTCAAAATTAGACCATCAAAAGCAGGTAAGAAATGAAAGGATTAATTAGAGTAAGATTCAGTAAAAGAGAAGAGAAGAAGGAAAGAAAGAATTATAAAGTGAGTAGATGCTTAGAGAACATAAACTAGATTAAGAGCTCAAAGAACTTACAATCTTCAATAAACATGAAAATGGAAAAAAAACACTAACATCTTCCTTGGCATAATATGGATTTCAAATCTATATGATATTGCTTGGCTCCATTTTTAGTCAGCATAATTTTGGCTTCTATTCTTCCATGGATAACAGCCAAATTCATCTGTCTTCTATGTCCAATCCTAGCATCTTTTGTTTAGTTCCTTGACTGAGATTCTGTTTTAAATATCTGAAATGTTACTGTAAAGAAAAAAGATTTTCCTGAACAATTTGAGGTATCCTTTTTAAATCATACAGTTATCATCTGAAGCTTTGCCTTCCATCCAGTGGGTTGAAGCATGCAGGTATTTTTCTATAACTTACTTAGAGATTTCAATGCCTCCTTTCACCAGAAATTGCTTTGATTAATATAATTCTCTTTCTGCTGTGATTTCTTGATACTAGCCCCTGCCCTCTTTGATGACTGGAAACTGCAGGTGCTGGATTTCTCAGGAAGGCAAAGATGCAGGGTAATGTGTATATTCCTACCTCAGTGGCCACAAGTTGATTTTAAGGCTTATGTTGTTACATGGATTTGTAAAACCTGGGAGATAACTTAGCAGGTCTTGGGTCTACTGGAAAGCAGGTCTATTCTGCCAACTCCTGAGCCACAGTTCTTGGCTCCGAGGTCATGTGACTTCTGGCTGGAATACATCAGTAATGAAGCCAAGAGGTGGAGGGCCCCACCCAGCTAGAGTATTGCCTAAGTAAGCAACTTCTGTCCTAGGCCTCTCCTGTGACTCCAGCTCAGTGTGGTTGTACCATTCAAGGTGACCCCTTGAAATGAGGACATCTAGGTCCCTTCACCTCTATAGCCTAGTGATGCTAGGGAACTCTCTATAATGTGAATTGACAGATAACCTATAGTTACCAAATATTATTCATAACAATCCAAAACATTTCATTCATGTACTCATTCAATACAAGTAATTTCCTGCATTGTTTCCTTTACTATAGACTTTTGAAATGAATTCAGTGTTGCTCTAGAGATCCCAGGGGAACACGTATAAATTCGTAGGAAAATCTTAAGTTTAACAAATGCATTCCTACACTTTCAGAAGATGATTTGTCTAATTAAATACTAATCTGATATTTACAATAAAACACAGCTTTGAATAATCCTATGAAACATTCTTACTAATGGGATTATAAATCAGAGATTAATTTGGTATTTCTAAATATCAACTGTTTATATTCACTTATGACATTTAAAGTACATTAGGAAAAATATTGAGTACTTTGTAAGATGTTCTTATATTGTATATTTAAACTTAAGTTTTTCAAATTACAGATTTGATATTTATGTCTAAGCATTTCTCTTTAATTTTTTATGGTTATAAAGATACATTCTTTATTTTGTTATTAAAAAATAAACTGCCTAACTTATAAAGTATCACTTTATACTGTTTTAGGACAGGAACAGAATTGGAACATCTGCTACCAAGTCCCAAGGTATCACATACACTTTAGGTCATTGCTATTCAATATTTTCACTGCTATTGGGAGTCAAAGAGCATAGAGGATAAAGTATCTCCTTTTCCTAATTTTTAACTCATTTTATTGTTATTGGAAATATGATGTACAGAAGGTTTACAACTACCTAAGTCAGGTAAAGAGTACATTTATTTTTGGGCAATGTTGCTTCTTCCTGCTCTCTCTCTGCTGTCCCCTCCGATCCCCACTGATTTTCTTTTTGCCAGTCCTGGGCTTGAGCTTAAAGCCTGAGCATTGTCCTTGGGCTTTCTCAAGACTAGAGCTCTACCACTTGAGCCACAGCACCATTTCCCGCTTTTTCTATGGATGCGGTACCGAGGAATTGAGCCCAGGTCTTTGTGCATGCTAGGCAAGTATTCTACCACTAGGCCACACTCCACACTTAACACTCTCCCCCCACTCCTCTGAATTTCTAGTTTTTCAAATCATCACTAGTAACTCCATTATGGTAGTGTCTGATAAGAGTATAAACCTAAACCTCTAAATGCAGCTAAACTAGAAAAATACCTTATATTTTTCTTCTTTCCTGTTTCAGAAGGAGGATTTTACTTTATACCCATTATGGACCACAGACTGGTATTAGCAAGTAGGTACTTTTTGGTTATAGCTTCAAAAGTCATTGAATTCTTGAGGTTTTAGATCTCTTGGAAAGCAAAGTAGGACACTAATATCTCAATTTGCTTAGACAAATACCATTTCCACCGAGTCCAGTTGATACATTGCTAATATTGAAATAAGTGTGCCAGTCCGCTCACTGGATACTACCCCCAAATCTTCAAGTGACACATCTGAACAGTTTTCACTGAGGAGTCATAGCCTTGGCTCCATTAGCTATGGTATCTTCTTTTGATCTGAGTTATCAGTCCTTTCCAGCTGTAGCAGTCACTGCTTGGTAAAACTTTGCCACAAAGTCTGGTTCACTAACTTCCAGTTGTCGGACGAATTCATTGCGCTCCTGCTCAGCCCAACCTCGAAACCACTGATCCCAAAGACGTAATTGACACTCAAAGATACAAGGTGGTCGGTTTGTCCCAGATACACTAGGCTGCTCCAGGCTGTCCAGTAGAGGCTGTAATTTTCCTGGCACCGCTTTAGCTACCATGTCCTGCAGAAAACGTTCCCGCTGGGGACCAGACCAAGTGGCAAACCAGTGAAGAATGCACTTCATCTCCTGGGACGTGATATAAGACATGGGAGATGGGGAGGAGTTGGTAATGCTGTCGGGTACTGAGGGTAATGCAGAAGGCAAGGATTGTGGCAGCGAAGAGGAAGATGATTCCAGTGGCATCCTCCCCTTTCCTCTCAGAGGGCACCCCGGGATCACCACAAAAGTCCTTCAGTTCCAACTACAGCTGCGCTGCGTCCATGTTTCCTCAAAACCCTGGCCGGGGCCTGGATGGGGCCCCGAACGCCCAGGCGGCCCCGTGCCGGCTCCAAGCAGGGCAAGGCCGGAGGCGACCCTTCCGAACGCCTTCGCGAGTCGGCCTCCTCTCTTTAATTTTTTTATACCAGGAAACAAGCCTTAGTTTAAGTGAATAACAATTTAAAATAACAATTAATTATAATCTAACTATACTTACAAATGATAACTGATTGTAAAAACTCCTCTTAAAGGCTGGAAATATGGATTCGTGATAGAGTGCTTGTCTAGCATGCATGAAGCCCTGGGTTCACTTCCTTAGTCCCACATAAATGGAAAAAGCCAGAAGTGGTGCTGTGGCTTTAGTGGTAGAGAGCTAGCCTTAAGCAAAAGAAGGTCAGGGGACATGCCTAAGCCTCCAGTTGAAACCCTAGGATTGGCAAAAGAAAAAAAAAGAAAAACTTTTTTTAAAAAAAGCATTAAATGCTAAAAATGCTTTTACCTAATTGTATAAAAAACTATAAATAAAATCACACGATAATATTCCATCACTAGAGCTTGTTTATAACTAATTTTTATTTTCCTGGATTTTATCTAGGCTCTATTATTTTATTATGAAAGTTCTTCACCTACTGGGGTAACCTCTTGTTATATATTAACAAAATTCATTTTTAAGTAATTTATTTGCATATTTTCTGCCAAGGATTTTTTTTCATTTTGTATTCATACTTTATATATTAAAGGATAGATTAATACATAAACATTTTGTCTTCATACACACATATTCCACCTGTCATTTATATGTAACATACTCAGATAAATGCTTCAGAACCGTCACTGTATATGGTATCTATGTGAACGAGGTGATATTCAAACATCCCAATGTAGTATGCAAAGTAGATCATAAGCCTCATTCTCCATGTAAGTCTTTCCTGGATTAGATCAGTGTCCTGAATAAAGCAAACACCGAGAAAAGACTGAAGGACAGTGTTTGCAATATAAATAGATCTTACCAAAATATGTTGCTACGGGGCTTCCAATTCTCCTAACTAGCCCAAGCTTTGCAAAAATGGTCTTTGTTTCCACAGATCATCTGTCTGTGACTGGATTTACTGAGCTGGGATCTGGCCCAGGTCTTGAAACATCAATTGTTCCTAGGCTGTCGCTGTTGCCACAAGTGAAAGACCCTAGTAACAGGCAGAGCTTTTCCAGAAAACAACTCTGGTCAACTCAATAAATACATGGACAAATAAAATCACCTATTCTGTGTGGATTTACTTGTGTCAAAGTGACATATTGTCAACAGGAATATTACTCTGTTCCCAAATGTTATGTAAACTGAAAACATCCAAAAACAAAGAATCCTTTAAAAATCATTTTAGTGCTAGCAAACAGTGTCTGACAAGTGTCTCTTCTCTGTGTGAAAAAACGAAGTGCAACATGTCCCCATCCCTTTGAGATACCTTTCCTTATTCACACTTCCCCAGGTATTGTGACAGGAACTCTATTCAATTCAAATCAGAGGCTACTACCAGAACTTATTTAATACACCTTAGAATCATCTGGAGATTGTATGATTATGAATGCCCAAGACTTGGCATTTCTAATTATCTCCCATGATGCTCAGAATTTAGCCTGGGGATATGTTTAGGAAGAAGTTCAGTTTCCTGTAAGCCATGTGCTCCTCAAAGACTCCAACTTCTTTCTTGTAGCTGGGTACAGTGTAGCACACGGTAAACAAATTATATTTCCATAAAGCATTATCATATATATTTTCTAACCACTCACTCATTGTCCCTGTTGAGATATACTGTCAGTTTTCTATAAGTACAGAAGGAGGACCTCAAAAACAGACTTCATATGTAAATTTATATGCCTATAAATATATATGTATACACACAACATTTAATACATCGTGCATATATAATGTATGTAACTATATATACACATACGCACTAAGTTAACATAACCAGAAAATTATATCTCCATGTATTTAGAATCCTTGCTTTAAAACAACTGTATTGAAATTTCCAGAGAAAGCTGATCTTATAGATATATTATCACCATTGAGAAAGTATACTAGAAAGAAAATACATAATAAGCATGGAAGTGTTATTTTAAAGAGGGGAAAAATAGGTAAAATTCTAAAGTACAAACCAATAGTGTGGGCTGTGCTTGCCTTGTATGTACAAGGACCTGGATTTGGAACCCAGAGCTGTAAAAAAAAAAGTTCAATATCTAAAGCATCATTATTTTAAAATATAGAATTAATTCCTTATAATATGTAAACAAAATGAGAGAACTAAGAAATAGAGTGCAAATAGTCTATTATTTTCCCTTGCTTTGAATTCAGAATTGGGAATCAGAATTAACTACACATAAGGAAAACCAGTCTTGGGTAACAGAAGTTTTGTGTAGGGAGGGCGTAGGAGGTAAAGATTCTCAAACTGACAGAGAGCTCTCTTGTTCTTGTTTAATACAATTTTTTTTGTCAGTCCTGGGGCTTGAACTCAGGGCCTGAGCACTGTCCTTGGACTTTCTCAAGGCTAGAGCTCTACCACTTGAGCCTCAGCACCACTTCCAGCTTTTTTCCATGTATGTGGTACTGAGGAATGGAACCCGGGTTTTCGTGCATGCTAGGCAAGCACTCTACCACTAGGCTACACTCCGGGCCCCTTTAATACATTCTTTAATAGCTTCCGTTGACTTGGTGTGATGCCTTTGTTAAGAATGGCTCTAGTGTCTCCGGCAAATTGAAGCACTCCAGAAGAAAGTGATGGAAGCACATACACTTTCTGTAGACTCCCTTGATGACTCTTTCCTAAGATTAACCCATAGCAAGTCCCACTAGAAATAGAATATGAAGCAATCACTCAGTATTCTGAAGGCTTTGCATCAGTTGACCATTGTACTTTAATATTGTTGTTGTTGTCATTGTTGTTTTTGCTGTTGTTGTAAGGAGATTGAACTCAAGTTTCCTACTTGCTTGTGAGCTCTATTGCTGTAGTCATGCCCACTGACCCCTTCATTTTCTTGACTGTTTTGTTTCATTCACCTTGTCCCCTATTCTCATCCTCTCCCACTCTATACCATAGAAAGAAATATTGAGTCTACAGGCCATACACTCAAGTCACTGAAGAGATGGAAGAGAGGAAATGTTCTAAAGGTTCTAACAATGCCTACTGCTGCTTTACTTTCTCTGTTAGTATGCAGATGATTGTAAGTAGGAAGTTGAGTTGTTTCTATGGAAAAGTTATTTTCTCGAATGCTAAGCTTTTGAGAATGTTGATGGCTGATGCGTAATGGCTCATATGTACCATTGAATATGCTGACAACATGAAAAAATTCACTGGCTTCTGGATGTTTTATCTTAATGTACCTACAAGTACCACACCGAGTGATGGCTTCTTCATGCTTTAAAGGTTTTCTGTTGCATGGGAGAGCCTTGTCTGGTTTCACCTACTGATTTCCTCATTAGAGCTTTCTTCCTATAATAGACTAATTTATTTTCACAGCAAGTTCCAACCAGAATATATGATAGCAGTTTTATACAAGTGTATGAGTAATAAATTACTTTCTATCGGTTATATTTCCAGAGTGAAATTCTTACTGCAAATTAAAACAAAATCTATCTGTGCTGTTTCTGATTCTAAACTTTAGAAGCATAAATTAAATGATTCATGTTTGAATCGAGTTGTAAGTACAACAAGAAACAATGCCCATATAAGCATATCATAAGGCTATCAACCTACTTGTTTCTTGGAATTTGATGATAACCAAAATGATGAAGAATGTCATATAACTATAAATACCACTGAATAAGTCTCTCAATTTTGAATTTGGTAGTGGGTATATATAAGTCTATATAAATACACATACATATATAAATACATACACATAATATAAAAACATGTACACATATACATATATGCATATACAAAACAAACACAGTTCTACTTTGGAATTATCATGTTGTCAGTTTTTAAAAGTTGACATCACAATTTGTACTCAAGATTTAGGAAACAGCTAAGCTCTCAGATATAAAACCATGCAATTGTAAGAAGGAATGTCTTGGTTTGTTATCAAGATAAGGTAACATCTCAAATACTCTAGTTCTAAGGTCACTTGAAGGAAATAAAAAGGCACTTAACATCTAAGAAATCTTATCCTATAAAATCCCAAGAAAGGGATGGCCATTGAGATCAAAATAGTGGTCAATGCCTTTCCTATACATATGAATAAGTTTTATTTACAGAGTCATTCCTTCCAGAGCAGTATACATTTTACATATGCAGGAGTACTTAGGAAAGAAGAATTACCCAGCATTTCTTTGATTTCAGAAAAATGAACAATGTTTATAATGTGGCTATGATTTAATTCTGTCCATGTGTTGCAGTATTTTACATCAAACATGCAAAAGCAAAATAACATAGGAAGGAAACAGTTTAATCCTGGCAGTAATAACTTGTCCAGTATGATGTTGCTCAATATAAACTTTTTGATAGCATAGACTTTAAATAATTAGGCTAATGCAAAGGCCATTTTAACTATTATTTTTTGGCTGCACTGGCATTTAGACTAAGATGCTAGGTAATTGCTATACTGCCACATCTTGTGTCAGTGAAACAAAATTAATATTGAAAACAGTTGCTGGATTATTAGGAGTTAAAGGAACCACACAGCCATATGAAGACCATTTTGATGGAGAAACACTCCAAACTTCTCTGGATAAAGGTGGTTGAGCTACACTCTCCACTATGGCTGTATTTGCTAAGAGATTCAAAGAATATTTATCAAGAGGAGAAAGAAGAACGAGAAAAAATACTATTGGTTGCAATTAAACCAAGTTTGGACATGCAGTACCAAATTTGAAAGGATCCATTTTGAAGGCTCAAGTTTCCAAATTTCACAGGCAATATTACCTTATAATAGTCCTTCATTGCTATGTGGTCTTAAATATAGTAGCCATTTAAAATGTATGCTCAAAGAGCATTACAGAAAGCCTCAGATTCAGCCTATCATCTTAAGCAGAGCAGCAGTATTCATTTCATAACTTGTAGTGTTACTTAGTGAGTATATACATATATGTTATTATGTTATATATGTTAATATATATTAACATATATATAACATATATGTTATTATTGTATGTTGCATTTGTTGGCAAAATAGTCCTTAAAAAGATCTGGAATGGGAAATATATAAATGTATATAATATAATAATAATGTAATTATAAAAGTAAGGCCTTTGACCTTTCAGTCCCATGAAATGGTTCTTCTTCAATGAAGTGTCCGGTAGGCAATACTGACCACAACAACGTAGATATGCGTGGTTGTGTAATTTCAATTGGTCTGAAAACTTCCTTCATTCCATCTTGCTCTTCTCCCATAAACTCACACAGCTGTTTAGTTTTTGTAAACAGGGAAGGCAAGGCACCCTTGCACAGATCTATTTAGCATATGAAACATATTGACATGAATATAACATATGTGCCAAAGCAATATTATTCCGCTAACATTTCAATGAAATGCAACATAAAATTTTAAATTACACATTTCTGCATGTGTTTGAGTCTTGTTTACTGTATTTGATGGAGCGGGCAGAGGGAGGAGTGAAGGCTCTGATTATGAAAAAAATCTTCAATATCTTTCTATTTTAAAATCATCAGAGGTTAGTGATTATAAGCAGGCATTTGTCTTACAATAGTCCTAGAGTCCCCAACACTGGCAAGAGGATTTATGTGGCAGGTGTCAATAGAAAGGGCAGTGACAGACACAGGTACAACAAATGTAGAAGCAGGTAAGAGAGCTGTGTTCATTAGAAGAGCAGGACAAAAGACAGAGGTTCATCATTCAGACTGAAGCATATTTTATCACCTCAATGCCTCCCAATAGAACACACAAGCATCTTGTGCTTTCTCAACTATACTGCTGTGATTATTTCCTAGTTATGATGATAAAGGCATGATTTATAACATACTAAATTCAATACTTACCTTTTAAATTTTGTCTTAAAGACCTATTTATAAATCTTGCGTGATTCAACTCTTCTGTTGTCATAAAAAACTATCCTCTACTAAAATATTTTATGCATGCTTTTCTTTTTAATTCACAGTGAATTGTCAATACCACACTGAAATGTAGTGTTACGTTATTATTTAGTTCTTCATAATCACACAATTGGATATTTACTACAATTTATTGTTCATAACAGCATGAATAATTGCAAATGTCTTAATACAAAACGTTTTAATACAAACAATATGTCCTTTCATTGGCACAACTCTACCTAAGCAAATATCACAGGGAAGAGCATAAAGGAATATTGCAAATTGAACAGATCCTAGAAGTCAAAAGCAGGCAGCTATTTTCCTCCCAACATATTAGTATCAATTTTCAGAATTTGGATACAAAATGAATGAAGAAGAAAAGCAAGACTGGAACATGGGTGTATAGGGTGTATGTATTATGTCAACTGCACGTGGAACTTCAGAGTAAGATCTGTCATTTTTACTTGCTAAAGTAAACTCTTCATGTAGGTCCTTCATAGAATAATAACTTCACTTTTCCAACCTTCACTAAAACCTAACAATAATAATAACCTATATTGCCACCTGGTCTACACAAGGAGGAGTACAACACTGTGTACCTGGCTTTCTATGCACTGGAAGTAAATGTTTGCTCTATATAGTAAAGAACTGATGTGAAGAGAAACTGGGGAGGTGCTAGGATAGTAGATATTTTCTAAGATGCTCTAAAAGCCCTCTTAGTAGAGTGCTGCTGTAATGTGAACTGCCTCTCTCTCCTTCCTCCCCCCTTATTAATAAAGGTGAAGCACTGTCTGGCTTCCTTGCTTCTGTGACTATTCCAGGATCTCTGATCTCCAGCAAGCATCATAGCTGTTGACTGAGGTCATGCTGGTTACAGTTTCACCCTTGCCCTCCACTGGAGGGGAACTAACAAGAAATAGAGACATCTAGATAAACCCAATGCACATTGTCTCTCCAGAGTAGAGCTGACTTTGAAGACTGATAAAGAGCAAGGCAAGCCTAGTTCAGAGGACATTTCCGACCTCTGTGATTTTCTTCCCAGTTGCCCCTCTGCCTCTGCTTCCTCTAAAGGATTTTTTATGACTTTGTTGAATTCCAGTTAAGGACTAAGTGAATCCACTTTCTGGGGGGTTCTATTACTTTTGGAACTCAGACAGAAAGACACACACACACACACACACACACACACACACACACACACATTAATGCATGGAGTTTAAGAAAAAATAATCCATTCATCCTCCTTTGCAATCATTGAAACAATTAGTTTATTTTTTAATTCCTCAAAAGATCTATACAGGTTGATTAGATAATTTCTCTGGAGAACTGAAATGGCAATTCAACTTCAATCAGAAACTCCATGATTTTTATCCTGATGTTTGCTGCTCTGTAGGGCAGTTAGCTTGTTAAGGAGCCTCTGGTGCTTTTACACAATTTTGTGTAGAATTTTGGGCAATTCTACAATCTGACTAGAGTTCCTGGTTTGCTTCCTGGAAGGAGCTTTGTAACGCCCACAGTGAAATGGCCTTAAGGTACTCCATTGATGGTGGCTAAAGGGCTTCCAGTGTCTTGTTAGAACATGGAGAGGAGACTAATTGAGACCCTTCTCAGTGTGCTCGGGGCAAGGATTGTTGACATCAAAGGAAATTAGGTTTCTGGAGTTTCTGTTTGTACAGATTCTGAACTGTTATCCATTGGTTGTGGGACAAAGGAAAGGAGAGGGTTTTTTTGTTTTGTTTTGTTTTTATTAGCATCGATACCATGATTCTCACGTGAACAGTGTTTCATGTGACAGACATGAACAATCTGAAGATAACCTTTCAAAAAGAAAGAAAAAGATAATTTTGTCCTGTGAATTAAAGCATTATAATGACAGGAAGGCTGCAAAACCAGGAAGAATGTGTGTCATAAATAACAATAATGACAACAGCAAGGAAATATTCTCAGCCATTACGAGAAACACTCTGTGAATTACTGGTGTTTGTGCATTTGCGATGTCTTAATTGTCAATAGAAATCTTTTCCACCTGTTCTCTGTTTGAATAAGTTCAAACGCAGAGAAACATGTACATATGTACACACGCACATACAAACGCAAACATAGATGGGCTGGGAATGTGGCCTACTGGTAGAGTGCTCACTTGGCATGTATAAAGCCCTGGGTTCGATTCCTTTGTACTGCATACACAGAAAAAAAAACAGAGGTGAGCTAGAGCTGCTCAAGTGGTAGAGTGCTAGCCTTGATAAAACCCAAGGACAGGGCCAGGAGTTTGGCCTAGTGGTCAAAGTGCTTGCCTAGCATGCACGAAGACCCCGGTTCAATTCCTTGGTACCACATATATAGAAAAAAAGCTGGAAGTGGTGCTGAGGCTCAAGAGGTAGAGCTCTAGCCTTGAGAAAGTCCAAGGACAGTGCTCAGGCCCTGAGCTCAAGCCCAGGGCTGGCAAAAAAAAAAAAAAAAAAACAAGGACAGTGCCTAGGCTCTGAATTCAAGCCCCAGGACTGGAACACACACACACACACACACACACAAACACACACACACACTTCCTCAAATCATGTGTGAAGTCCACACAGAAAACAAAGACATATAGATTTGTAGACATTATTTTTCTTTCCCATTAGTTCTCAATTTGTCAAGTCTGTTTTCCACTGGATTTTGCTGGACTATTTGAGTACCTGAGAAGTAGCCTGTACATACTCATTACTCTTTAATCAACAAGTTTCAATTTATTAGAAAGCAATTTATTATTAAAAGAACAGGCATTGGTGACTGATGACTATAAATCTAGTGACTCAGAAAGGGGAGCTGTGGCTCAAAGGGTAGGGTGGTAGCCTTTGCCAAAGATCTCGGGGACAGTGCCCAGGTGCAGAGTTCATGGCCCACGACCCCAACAACAACAACAACAAAATCTAGTGACTCAAGAGTTTAAGATCTAAGGATGTAGACTGAAGCCAGCCCAAGAAGGAAAAGTCTGTGAGGTACTTACTTCCAATTAACCACTAAACATTCAAAAATGCTACTGTGTCTCAAGTGTTAGAATGCTGGATTTGAGGGGGAAAAAAGCTAAGGGACAGTGTCCAGGCCCTGATTTCATATATTCATATACATATATATATGTATATATTATATAAAATTAAACTCAACTTAATCCAGTATAATGAAAGTCTTGGGTTTTTCATTAACATCTATTCAAATACAATAAGGCAACATTCAGATTCATTTACCATGTTTTAAAAAAGAATAGTCACTGAGTTGTATGAGATAAATACACACAGCTTCTCAAGTGTTACAGATTTCTTCATCAGGACATACTTTCAATAGTTATTCTAAATTTTAAGTAGCATTAACTCCAATCTTGTAATTCAGTCTTCTTAGAGGTAAAAGGCTGACTTTGTCTGTAGCAATCAGTTACTTTAATGTACTGCTGCTCTTAGAAGGTGCCCCTTAGATCTTATGCAGCTGCACTCACAAGTCAGTTACAGGATGGGTGTGGTGATAATTCCAGCTAATCTGGAGGCAGAAGTAGAAGACTTCAAGTTCAAGCCCATGCAGCCACAGGTTGCAAGCCACTATCTCAAAAGTAAAGCACAGAACAGAGACTGAGTGTGTGGCTCCAGTGAGCATGTGTTTGTCCCTGAATTCAATTCCTAACACCACTAAAAAATCTGTTACAATTATATCAATCATATCATCAAAAACAGGTTTTCTTGCTTATGTCTAATTCCTGAATTTTGGTACAATGAAAAAATTTGGAAACTGTTTAGGGGTTCGGAAATCCTTACAAGTTAAAGCATAGTTTCTGCACGAACAATGCACATTTTGTATCAACACTTACATGTCTGTTAGCGTGATAGACAACCTCTTTTTCACTGTGATTTATCAAGAAGATAAAGTTCGAAACAATGCTAAATATCTGTGTTTCTTTCCAGATGTATAAAGTAAACTATGCTCTCAATCAACTCTGACTCCTTCTTACCAAGCTAGCTAAGATGCTTGCTTACAGTATTGCAGTTATCAGAAGACCCTGCCAACTTCTAACACTTTTGACTTATTCAACTGAAATAACAAGTCAAAAAGATATAGATACCATTAATCTGGGTGCAATTAAATTTTGAATGCCAGTCTTATAGTCAGGTCAGCACAGAAATTAAAACTAGAGAAAGTGCCAAACATGACTGCTAATTGAAAAGATAAGGTATGAAGTATAACTTGCAGATAGTAATTTGAACCTCAGTCTACTATAAACATAATGCGTTGGAAAAATAAGCCTTACAGCAGGTATAAATTTCATAGTTTTTCACTTGTCTAACTTTGGCTGTATTCATGTTTATTTTCACAAGATTTCTCTTTTCATATATTGACTTACTCAAAGAGTAGTCTGGTCATTTGTAGTCCATAGTCACATTCCGAGCAGTAGAGAATGTCTATAACTAGTCTACTTCTTCTTACAAAAAACAAACTCATAATTTGTCAACCGTTCTCCTAACGTTATAACTATAGTTCTTCCATCTTCTTTTTTTAATTCCTTAATCCATCTAACAAAGGGATATTTTGAGTGTGTGCATGAATATTATACCTAAGCCTTTAAGTATTATGCAATGAACTTTTTATTCAGAAGATAATAATATTGTAGTAACTAATTATTCCCCCAAATCTCCAAAAAAGCTATATGGCATATGTATTTGCCTATATATGTATAGATAAGCATATATATATATATATATATATGCGTGTAGTCAGTCAACTTTATGACATAGGAGGGCTATCCAAACAGGGTTCGAGGATGCAAGGTTGATCCTGAAGAAGAGAGCACTGGAAGAGGAACCCTGTATTTAGTATTGCTTCTCCTCTTGAGGGATTCAGCCATTAGTAAAAGCAGCTGAGAGACTAACATGCTTAACAGAGATAACATAAATATGCTGCTATAGTAACAACATTGAAGTTTTGGGTGAATAATAGTAGATATTTTTCTTACACAGAAACTTTTCTTGCTCTTTAATTTTATTTACCTCTCTCTCTCTCTCTCTCTCTCTCTCTCTCTCTCTCTCTCTCTCTCTCTCTCTCTCTCTCTCTCTCTCTCTCTCCCCCTCTCTCTCTGATTCTTGTTTCCCACTCCCTCCCTCCTTCTCTCCCTCCTTCCTTCCTTCCTCCCTTCCTTTCTTTCTCCCTCCCTCTTTTCTGCTGCCCACCTACTTTCCTGCTTTGCTTGTTTTGTTGCTTGCTTGCCTATCTACTTATGTCCTTTCCCTGTTTTCTTGCCTCTATTTTCTTGGCTCATACTTTTAATCTAAGCCACATAACAGGCCGAGATCTAGTCCATGAGATTCTATCTTCAAATGGAGATATAACTATGAGACACATCTCCAGCCAGGCTGTAAATGTGGCTTAAGTTTAGAAAATACAAGGTGATAATAGCCAGTTTGCTAGATGTAAAATAGCATTATGGATGTAAGTCATTCTCTCTCCTCCCACAGTGTTAATGATAATTGAACATGTATCTTATTTTATAACTGATTATATCATGCCAATGCGTTAACCTCTTATAACACAGTACTTACAGTCTAAAATATCACAAGAAAACATGACTAGTTTTCTGGTTGGTGCATTTAGTGTATCTTTAATGAAATCCACTTTATTAGCCATAAACTTTTAAAATCTTTTTTGTTTGTTTTACAACTTATTGGTTATAATCATACACAGGTATTGTATTCTCATATTACCTATGAATGATTATATTATCATTAAAAACAAATTATGAAGGGCTTGGCTAATTTAGAAATAGGGAAAATTACATTTTATTTGTTTGAATGCAAACATGGATACTCAACAAATGATATTATGAATTATCATACATAAATCAGCTGTCTCAGTAAACAGATATTAAAATCAACTGTCAATCAAAATTTTGAATGTACTGCTTTTTTACATTGACTCTATATTATCTGTATTCTTTTTGTGTGTGTGAGTCATGGGGCTTGAACTCTGGGCCTGGGTGCTATCCCTGAGCACTTCAGCTCAAGGCTACTATCCTATTCCTTGAGCCACAGCGCCACTTCCCCTTTACTAGTGATTAATTGGAGATAAGAATCTCTTAGTCTTTAGTGCCTGGGCTGGATTTGAACCATGATCCCCAGATCTCAGCCTCCCGAGTAGATAGAATTACAGGCATGAGCCACCACTCCTGGCTTATGTCTGTATTCTTACTGTCTCTCTCTTACAAGTCCTCTTCTTAATTTATGGATATAATTAAATCTTACATAAAACAGCAAAAAAGATTTTTAAAAGAGAGAGAACACAACAATAAAACGTAGAGTTCAACCCACTATTCTTGATAGAAAATGTTCATCTGCAGTAGAAATAAAAGTCTATATTCATCATGTATGATCACTCCTGAAACTCTGCCATTCAAGTTCTCTTTCCAGCAGATTTTATAATCCAGTCTCCATATCCATAGTCTGTTATTCCAACATCTAACTAAACGTTCTTGAAATTTTCTCAGCACTGATTTCTTTTTGTTGTTGTTGTTTTTTTTTTGTTTTTTTATTGTAATTAGTAAAAGGGTTACATGATATTTGCCAGATAGAAGGTGCATTAATTCACATACATTGATACCCTTTCACATGTCTTGGTACCCGTTTCCCTCCCCCCCCACACCCCCCACCTGTCTTGGTTTTCCCCCCTTCCCTATCAAATTTCAAATATCCAAATACAAATAAAATTCAATATATCAGATAACAAAGTGAGATACTATACCAATATGAGATAACCAAGGAACAGCAAAGGAGATGAAAGACACCATAGTACATTAAGGACAACAATCATTCATTATATGGCTTTTGTTTCACTATCCTGGAGGTCCTTTCAATTAGCTTCACATTATATGTCCTCATGTATCAAGATTTTGCTCTATTGCAAATCTCTGCTAGTAGAGCCCAAGGTTTCTACTGATTATGACGAATGAGGGAAACCATTGAGCCTAAGTTCCTTTGAGTCTGGCTTACTTCACTCAACATGACCTTTTCTAAGTCTTTCCATTTCCTAACAAATGGGGCGATGTCATTCTTTCTGACAGCAGCATAGAATTCCATTGTGTACAAATACCACAACTTGTTGATCCACTCATCAACTGAGGGACATCTAGGTTGGTTCCATATCTTTGCTATGGTGAATAGTCAGCACTGATTTCTATTATCCTAACTTTTCCTTGTATATTTACTTTACTTAACTCATTTGTTAGATTAATAGGATACTTATCTATTGTTTCTTCTTTCCTAGGCCAACATCCAAGGATGAAGAGAGAGCTTCCATGTCTTCTCACTCTACACTCATACTCTCTACAACCTCATCAACACCACAACACTATCTATGTCTTTCTCTGTATAACTCCAAAGTTTGACATCAAGTCCTGAACTTCTGTCTGTCTATTAAGCATAAAATATCCTACTAATTACTCAAACTCTCTATGCTCCATGACTGATAATAACTTTGGATTCACCCATTCTTTTCCCGTGTCCCTGTTGAAGTTGGAATTCAAATTTCTCTCATGCCATCTAAATTGATAGTGATTCATTTCTTTTTCTAGTCTTCAACCTTTCATTTCTAAATAAGGGTAGCACAACTTTATTCATTTTTAATGTAAGATTAATGCTGAGATGTTTTCTAAAGAAAAAACTTCAGTGGTGAATTTTTTTTGCCAGTCCAGGGTTTTGAACTCAGGGTCTGGGCACTGTCCCTGGACACGTTTTGCTCAAGGTGAGTGCTTTGTCACTTAAGCCACAGTACCACTTCCATCTTTTTCTGTGTATGTGGTACCAAGGAATTGAACCCAGGGCTTTGTGCATGCTGGGTGAGCACTCTCCCACTAAGTTATTCTCCTAACCCAGTCACAATGTTTTAATAATATTACGTATTTGGTCTAACATTTAATTAACTCACCCCCTAATAATATGAATGGAGCCAATTCTTTTTAGTAAGGCTAATTGTAATGTTGCTACTTTACCAGTTTTGCCTGTCAATACATGTCTCATCAACGTTGGAAATTCATCATTACTTATGTAATGTTTCTAGAACTAAAGCAATGAGAGGTTGTACTTAGTTTTCAGCTCCTTGTTTATTTACAAACTGAATGATTTCATGTTGTAGGTTATCAGGCATTTTGGGGCCATCCACATGGAATGGTGGGAAAGCAGTTTATTGTACTTCCCAACTTGCTAAAGAGTGCTGATTTTATCCTGGCATATTTGGCCTCTCAATTCAACTGGGTTTAGCATGTTTTGAGCTATAATGATATTTAGGATTGGCTTTTCATTAATGCTAAGGCACCACCACAACAATGCATACAGGTTCTCCTTTGACTTCAACAACAACAACAACACAAATAATCATTTGTATTCTTCCCTTGGAAAAGTGAACAGTTCCAGAATATGAAACAAGAAGTGTATCTTTGTGATTTGTTGTTCCTAATGTACTATGTGAAGTCATATATTTCTCTGTAAAAGCTGCTGGGCTGGCTAAATCTGTTCTTTTCTTCTCCTAATTGTCTGCAGGATGAATCTTCTTACCTCTACCCAATTAAGCCCTTACTATAACTTTGCATCCTAGTCTATCCATTGCATTATGTTTAAAGAACTTCCAGTACTTCTCATTCATATTGACATTCAACGTGTCATTTCATAACTGCAGTGCATCTGGAATGCAAACATCCTGACTCATTTACCTTCCACGGTGAGATTTCATAATACAATGTGCCTTTAAGTAGGCAACAAATTCTTAGAATGTTTGTATTGCATTTTCTTCACAGATCAAGTTAAAAATCTGTGCTTTACTGTCTTAAATTTAGAAGACTTACCTCAATATTTAATGGTCCATGACTTTAGCTCCGAAAAATTTCAAACATTATGAAAAAGTTTTCCACCCAACAACCAAAGAGCATAGTATAAATTTGAGGAGATTACATAGTTTCATACAGTAGTAAATGGAGTCTAAATCACTACCAAAGCACCTTAAAACTCTGAGAGGAAGTAATTTCCTTAGTTTCATGAAGTCACTAATTAACTGCTCAGGATATTCTCTGTTCTTCACCAAAAATAGAGATGATTCAGTCTCTTTCTTAAGAGACCATCTAACAACCTATCTCAGTATTATTATCAGAATATAAAAGTGGCTTATGGGTATCTGAAATCCCTTGGAGACAATGAAACATATCACAAAGAGAAAATATTGAAATATTGGCACAGTGGTTGCTTCTAGCTAAAATTGCCTAAGAAACAGAAGTTGCTGTCGAGTAGTTGATGTGTGTGTTGGCAGAGTTATGTGAGAAGCTTGAATTGCCTCTTCCTGCATTATGTCAGCATGTCAAGCTCAGTTTCATGAGGGTATCTAGTATTCTATCAGGCCTTTCACAATTAACGCAAGGTAGCCCAAAGCAACACGTTTGCTCATTGTAATACCATGAGTGAGTAGAAAAATATAGTAACAAGATACCTTTTCTAAGGAAGTTAAGGTTTGTTAGAGAACCACAGATACTTCTGATTTTTTTTTTCTGTGTTATGGACTGAAAGCTTTTGTACCCGTTTGCTTATTAACGCTTTCATTTGTACACCATCCGTTAAAAATGACTATTCTTTAGAAGACTTGATCTGTGAACACCGTTACCTATTAAGGGAAATCAAATCAATTGGGGGCAATGAGGTTAATTTTCCAACCTTGAACATAAGAAAGCTGATACTCAGTCTTGCTGAATTCATGTTTTGTGACTATAAATCTTTTAGACCCTTACCTGTTTACTTCAAAAGTTGTGTGGGAGAAGGAATTTTATATGCTCCATTCATTGTTCCTGAAAAACTTTCTTGTGTACTTCAAATCCTTAGAATTGCAGAGAAAGAGAGACTCATTCTTCTATCCATTAAATCATCATGATCCTTGATGATCCGGTCAGACCAGCTGATAAGCTCTCAGCAGAAATGCAGCACAGCAATTCACTGTCATAAAGATTAACATCCATTTGCTCAGCTAATGAGTGCCACATGGATAGCATATCCAAAGCTTCTGCTTTAAAAGGTTGTATCCATTTTTATCATCACATCTGGAAGACCATCCAGTGTGGTATACAGCTGCATGACTGATTTTCATGTTTGTGGTTTGTAATCAGTCTCGTTAGTTTTCAGCCATAACCTACATATATTGGTGTACTTGGCAATATGTATCATTGACATCTGGAAAAAGTTTCACTTCTCAGGTGTTTGTCAATTCATTTTGGCATTATATTTCTTTTCTCCTGCACGAGAGATTCTGCATTGCTAATTTGGACGTTGGTGTTATTTTATAGCAGCTAATCCTTCATATATTTGAGACAATACCAATTTGCACAGGTACTGCTTTGATTAGACATTTCAATTAGTAAAGTGTCACATGACCCATTCCCAGTGCTATTCACATAAACTAAAAAGGAAAGGCACGCAGCAAATGTTAAATTAGATGTCTAAAAACAGCTTTGGCTATATTTTGTCTGAAACTACCTGCATGTGTACTCTTTTTCTTGCAAAAAAAATTGTCTAAATGATGTGTCATGTTATGTTGAGTATCTTCTTTCAAAATAAATCCTGCCCCACAAGGATATCAATATCCAATGTAGCTATGCCGTAATGTAGACTATAATAGCCCTTCTGTGCTCAGAAAAGGGATAGAAATAGACACTGCATGACTAAATTCTGATTGACAGCTCCATCACTGGCTTGGTACTTCTTTAGCTAAACTGCAATAAAGAGATTCCACATCTTACTATTCAACAAATAATAAAATAGTGTAAGCTTGGAGAAAAATTGTCTACTGAATTATAATAACAACAAATGGAGCATTTACTTCCTACATATCTTAAAAATCACAAAAGTAAGTGTTGACTCACAAGGCAAACTTTCCTTTCCATTATTCATTTTAAATATGATTTCTAATTGAAAACAATACCATATCTAGGTATGCTTTAAGTATATAGAAAATATTTTTTAAAAGTGTAAGCATAAATTCTGCTTGAAATATTTCCCAGTCACAAATTAGACACATCTTAAAAGCCCTTACACAATAAAATTTCACTTTCAAACTTGTCAATGTTTGGTAATTCATTCCGGGGGAAAAAACTCATGACAAATTCTTGCCATCAAAAGTTTTATAAGATATGAAGAGGATGTTTTCAAAAGCTAAGACCTTTACTATTCCTAGAGTCATGAATAACAATGAATGCCATTATTGTGTTATGGGTAGCTGAGTTACCTAAATGTATCCTTAGAATCTTGGAACTCTCAAAAGTCCTTATCAGTTGCAAGAACCTGTACTAAAACTTATGAAGTAAGTGTAATAACAATTTAAGCTTTTAGTGTTGAGCACACCATGTGATATTTCATATACTAAATATGTTTGGGGAATTTTTCTTGTCTTTTAATTATTTCATTATTTTTCTGAGTAGTTACCAGGCTTTTTTTTCGGGGGGTGGCAGGGAGGGGTTGGGAGTGATTATTGATTGAGGTAACTATATTTGAAATGATATAATCTACATAAATCATCTGCTATTCCATTTGATGAAAAATTTGGTAGGCAATAAGTCCAGCATCATCATTTCTGAAACAGTTTCATTATGACAAGAATATTTGTGTTGTTCTTATTATTAATGTTGAATATACTGTTTTAAAAAACAGAAGCTAACAATACCTACAGTTAAAATTCCTCTTGATCCACAAGAGAGTACTGAATAGGGATACTCTTAATGATAAAGCACAAGGAAGTGTAATTAATGGCAGCCATACAGAATTCTTGGGACATATAGAGTTTCCAAATCTTCTGAATTCAGCAGTGCCATCAGTGTTTTGGCTGGCAGCCTATAAACCCTTTTTAACCTGAGTCCGCTTACTCAGCAAGCTACGGCAAATGACTGCTGAGCTGTTACTTTCTTATTTCAAATTACACCTCCAGTTGAGAGACGGACATGCTCTTTTACATATGGTATGGGAACTCAGTTTTCTTTTATGAATTTCTCTAAAGAAATATGCAGCAAATGGAACAGCAGAAAAAGAGAAAGAAAGGAAGAAAGAAAGAAGAAAGGAAGGAGGGAGAGAGGGAGGGAGGGAGGAAGGGGGAAAGGGGGAAAGAAAGGAAGGAAGGAAGGAAGGAAGGAAGGAAGGGAGGGAGGGAGGGAGGGAGGGAGGGAGGGAGGGAGGGAGGGAGGGAGGGAGGGAGGGAGGGAGGGAGGAAAACTTTGGAGAACAAAGAGGGAGGGTACACTGAGATGTGTTATTAGGCACAGAGAAGTTGAGAAACATACTGTGGATAGGAAAACAAATCTATCATCTTGGACTAGGACTACAGAGTTCAAGCTAGTTTGCATGAGGTTTGAATAACTCCACCACTCAAAGCCAAGTGGATCAGCTTTATTCTTCACTTCCATACACTTATACAGTTGAAGTAGTATCAGAGGGGAGGAGGAGGAAGAAGAGGAGGAGAAAGAAGAGGAGGAAGAGAAGGAGGTAGAGGAGGACGTAGAGGAGGAGAAGAAGCAGGAGTAGAGGTAGGTGTGGCTGTGTGATGGTGTATAAGGAGTGGTAGAAACAAATAGTGACATCTACTGAAGAGATATGATTTCAGTCACAGTGACCTCACCATCCCCACAGGCTCTACGAGATACTTCTGAATCTAATTAACAATGAAGTCAAGTATACAAACCTAGTTAAGTAGAAAATCCAATGATATGCATTCAATCCATTCACTTCACTGTGAATTTATTATGAACACCTTATGTGTCCGACCCTGTTCTAGGATGGTGGTAAGTTCTAGGATACTGATAAGTAAGGTGATGACCTTGCCCTTTTGAAGTTCGTACTCCAGTCACGAGACACAGTAGACAAGGAAGTAAACATATAATCTATTTTAAGCAACACCAAATATATTGCTAAACATGAAGAAGGGTAAGAGGATAGTTAGTCATAACAGATAATGAGGGTAGAGGGAAACATTTCCTTTAAATGATCACTGAAGTGCAACTTGAAGATGTAAATGTGAACAGAAATATGAAAGAAGTTAGTGTACCATCTGAAGATCTGAGAAAGAATCTCCCAGAATAAAGTAGAAGGGGAATACAAGGACGTAAAACAGAAATAAACTTGGTTGCTACAAGTAAGGCAATGTCACAATTGTTAGAATGGGAGCTGGTCAAAGAATAAAATGACATCATGATAGAAAGTCAGACACATTTTATCCTATTCAGGGCTTCAAAAACTGTGATGATGACTGACATTTATCCTAAATTCAACAGAAAGTTCTGCAAAAGAGAGATATAAATTGCTTTAAATTTTTAAATAACTCCAAGAGTTCTAAACAAACACATGGATGAGTAATGGTATCTTTTGTCAAGGTTAAGTAAATGTCAGAATTGGGGAAAAGAGAATGGAAGATAAAATTAGTTGTTCTAATTTAGACAAGACGATAGAGGATAGATAGATAGATAGATAGATAGATAGATAGATAGATAGATAGACAGACAGACAGATAGAGCTACCTATATATCTACAACCTGGGGAAGAAATCTATACTGGTTAAAATACTTTAAATATCAGCATTTTGCTAAGATATTCAAAGACTTGGAACTAGATGATATCTAGGGTGTGATAGAAAAGAGAATAACAAGAACAACGAGACAGGGGCTTTTTTTTTTCCAGTCCTGGGCTTGGGCTCAGGGCCTGAGAACTGTCCCTGGATTTTTTCTCAAGGTTAGGGCTCTACCACTTTAGCCACAGCACCACTTCTGGCTTTTTGCTACATGTGTGGTACCGAGGAATCGGACCCGGGTCTCGTGCATGCTAGGTAAGCACTCTACCACTAGGCCAAACTCCCGGCCCAATAGGGGCTTTTTTTATAGTATGAAAAGAAGTTTGTAGAAGTTAATGAGGAACAGCTATCAGGGAAGAAAGGAAACAAATGGTATGATGTCTCCCCTGGTAAGTAAAAAAACACAAGCCCACAGGATGGCCTTGGCAACTCTTCCCCACTCTGCAGAGAAATACAGTGGCATGAGGAGGAGCATTAGATCTGCCAGGTGACAGGTCAATGGTGCAGTTGACAAGGCTTCAGTATAATGGGAGGGAAAAAAACCTGGCAGCAGAAGCCAAGAGAAAAGCCCTGTGAAAAAAAGGATAAATATGAGCTATTCAATTTTGACTTAAGATTCATCATTAATATAGGATATAATTTAATCAAGTAATCTAAGGTTCCTTTTGTCTAAACAGTTTCATGTTTTCATTGTGAATTTGAACTTTTTTCCCTGTCTTCCATATCCCTAACTGATTCCTTTCCCTATCCTATACAATTAAAAACAAGAGCAAATAAGTTACCAAATTCTCAACTTCAATCTGGGATCAGTCTGTATATTTCACATTTTACCACTGGTCTATGGAAATGTCTTTGAAGTTTTCTTTCAAAGATATTGCTATTATAAGAAAAATTTTTCCTAATACCTAATATTCTTCCTATAAGTTATGAACCTTAAGACATATCTTTAGAAAACAGAATAATTTACAGCATTATCAGAAATTTTAATATATATATCCAATGTTGCCTAATAGCTGTTATTTAACTATAATAACTATTTACAGGATACTCTTTCTTGGGAATATCAACCAACCACCAAGCCAGTGACTATTCACTGTGGTGAAACACAAAATCCCCATTTCAGGTTATTTTCTTCCATAGATAAACTGTTAAAAAAATAACTTCTGTCCTTTCCAACCAATACTACTATTAACAACAATAATGAGTATATCAGGCTGGAATAAACTGCTATCTTTCTACAAAGCCAAAACCAATTGGCTAACCAATACATTTGTCAAGCATTTTTCTGTATGGCTACATGGCTACCTGCCTCCTGATTTGTCAATACCAAACTATTGTCTCTATAAAGCAGATTAATTTGTACTGCCAGGAGAGGGACTGAGATTCGCAATATGAAATGACTTATACTCTGATAGATAATCCCCACATTCCATTTCAGGGACCATTTTTCTCCATTATATTTTATTTTTAGTTATGAGTTTGTACTGTTAGCAGAGGCAAGGTGAAATTTCAGGTCAATAAGCAAGATATGATTTTAAGTTACATATAACTGTAAAAAAAATATTGCGGGATTTTTTTTCTGGTCCTGGGGCTCAAACTCTAGTCCTGGGTATTGTACCTGAGTTTCTCTTTTTGCTCAAGGCTAGCACTCCACCACTTGACCCACTAGTGCCTGGCTATATTTTGGGATATTAACAATTCTAGTTGATAATTTTGTTTTAAAAGTTTCCGAAAGGAATATTCTTGCTTAGAGGAAAGACTGTATCATGAAATTTCAAATCATAGCAATATATAAACTAATTTGACAGTTTTCCTTTCTGTTAAACTTCTGGATGTTAAGGACTGGTTTAACAATCCATTATTTTGTAATTAGCCAGTGGGCTGGCTTTGATTCCTTGTCTGCTACTTTCCAAATCCTATCCCACCCAATCTTCTCCACTGAACCATGGGTTTTCTTTCTACTTAAACTCTGAGCCTTGGCAACTGAACATTGCGTATCAGAGAAGGGTAATCTGGAATGCATTTCCAAGCCATTGATTCTGTATGAGCTCAAACCAAGAGAGTCACAACCCCACGAAAATCCCCCAAGCTTTCCTCTATGTCTTGACCTTTTCTTTTATGAAAATTGCCAGGCTGCCCTTTTTATTCACAATAAAACCTAAATATCAGTTAGATTCTGACACTCCTTGGATTTGAAAACTTTTCCCAGTGCAGATGCCTTGAAGCAAAAAGACCAGATAAAGCAGCTCTTTACCTAGTCATGTGCAAATATAGATTAAAGATAAACATGACTTGGATCAATCGCAAGTTCAAACCTGTGGAACCTACTTGTTCTCTCTAAGAAATAGGTGAAGACTGATGTGATTTGAAAAATCTATGCCCTATAAAACCTGTCATTAGAAAGAAAATTTTCAGCCAGAGAACAGTAGCTCAGCCTGTAACCCTTGCTAATAAGGCGGCTGAGATCTGAGAATGACAATTGAAAGCCAGCTGGGGCAGGAAAGTCCATGAGACTCTTATCTTCAATAAACTATTCAAAAACAGGCATAAGGGAATGGTGGTTCAAGTGGTAGTGGGTTAGCCTTGAGTAAAAAGCGCAAGGACAGTCCTCAGGATATTAGATAGATAAATGAAAAGGTAGATAGATAGATAGATAGATAGATAGATAGATAGATAGATAGATAGATAGATAGACAGACAGACTCACCAGGTCTGATATAACTACAAAATATGATAAGGTAATACAAAGTTTCTTCTTCTGTGTTGAGATTTTCCTTATAAAAAGAGAGCACAGGGAAGGAAACTTATCACTAGATTCGTTATCTTTCTAAGTCCAAACTTGTATGCTCTTAAAGCAAGTAGCTTTAATCCATTCAAAGTTATATGTTGCATGTGTCTGCGCTTTTTAGTTTGGCTGCCTGTATTTTAGTGTTTAGTCACATAGGTATATTAATATCAAAACCAAAGTTTATTCCATGCTTAAATTGGCCTACCATTCAGCTATCAAAATGTTTCCACTTTATTATCCCTTAGAATCAGAAAAAGTGGAAATCAACTACCTACGGCTTTTGTATAAAAATAAGTGATTCATATAATTAAAAGCTGATGATTAGTAGGAAGTATACAGATTCTTAAATAAGATACTTTAGATTATTTAATCACACACATCTATAGAGAGATGATAGATAGATAGAGATAGATAGATAGATAGATAGATAGATAGATAGATAGATAGATAGACAGACAGACTGGCAAGCAGGCAGGCAGGCAGGCTGACAATGCCAGCACTGGGGCTTGAACTCAAGGCCTGAGCACTGTCCCTTAGCTTTTTCACTCAAGGCTGACAGCTCCACCTCTATTTATTTGTTGGTTATTTAGAGATGACAGTCTCATGGCTTTGCCTGACCTAGCTGACTTCAAACTGACCCTCAGTTCTCAGCCTCCTCAGTAGCTAGGATTATAAGAGTGAGTCACCGGTGCCTGGCTGATTTTTTTTTCTTAAAATGAAAAAAGAAAAAAGAACCCTCAAACTTCCAAACTGTACTGGCTGCTTCCTCGACGAGTATGTTCCTACGAGCAGGATGCACGTCCTCTAGCCTTGCTGCAGTAATGATGCAGCAGATTGCATCCAGATTCCGACTTAAATGTCTTGGGTAAGGAAACTCAGAAGGTGAATCTTCGTTCAGGCCTCCATCTATACCACACACTGCTGCTTTACTGGCAGCCAAGGGAGCCTGGCAGCGAGATTAGAGCCTGTGAGAAATGGATTTTACAAATGTCTTGAACACGGGCATAAATTATGAACAAAGATTAAGTACCACATGCTTATGAATCTTCTCTTTCCAAAGAATATGACAGGAGGCTTCTGATTTTAAAAGAAGGAATGTCTGCTTTAAGTTTATTTTTCTCTTCTTTTTATTTATTTCTTTATTTTTGATCTGCAGTCGATACATAGTTCAATAACATTGATGCTCTGTTGCCAGGATGGTCTGCTCATTTTCTGAGCTGGTAAACTGTAGGCATGGATCACTCAGCATTCACTGTCTTTGACCTGCCCCCGCATGGCCTACAAATCTTACAAAATAAGCACTAACTAATTACTAAGAAATAGCATTTGGGGTTCTATACCAATCAGGCAACAATCTGGTAGTGACTCTTCTGGCTTTGACATCTAAAAACATTTAGCTGTGATTGAGAGTGATGTCATTGGAGGGAGTAAAAACAGCGGTGGGTTATATCAGTCTGTTTACATCGAGAGCTCATAAAGAAGAAAGTCACTTCATGTGGCAATGATGATTTTCACTGTCTGACCTTTTCCAGCACCTGCAGAGAACAGCTCATGCAGTGGTCTGATCGAACGCATTCCTCCACATGCATGCCTCCCGCCCCACAATGTAAATCAAGTATTCAAAGAAATGTGGAACCACAGATGGATGGATGGATGGATTTACATTAACACACTTATTTCTTTTTTCATAGTCTAAGATGTCCAGTAAGATTGCTTAATATTTTCCTCTGAACTTGACATTTCTACAGGTATTTGTATTCTTCATATTTCTGAAGCCACCATCTCAATTATTGAAGTGTTAGATCCTCATAACTAGTGGCATTTATTTAGTCCAAGATAAAAGAAGGTAATTTAAAAAATGCAAGATGATATATTAATATTGATAGATTCTTTTTGTGGTTACAAAAGAGAAAGATGGATCATATTGAATATATCTACTAATAATTATCACTTTTCATTTATAATGTATAGAAAATCAGCACTTTTATCAAATTACTTTTGCCAGTTTTCTATACATAGAGCAAATGAGTTTAGAAATTAGCTCACTAGGACTCTTTGTTAAAATTTGTCATTTATCTATTAAGATTCTTGAGCTTTTGTCAGACAATGTGCTTAGCTCTGTAATAAGAGTCCCTGAAGATATGTGTGTGATTTGTCAAAAGAGAGATAAAAAGTGTATAAAACTCTAAAATGTCAGCAATCAGAAGATTTAACAGATTTCAGTAAATTTACATAGAATGAATAGACCTTTGATATTAATAAACTTAGCTAAAAGGAGTAGAAAAAAGAGGGAAAAGAATGATAATTTGAATTCAATTTCCGAGGCAACTAATTCAAAATTTGGAATTATTAGGGATAAATATGTGATGAAGTTCAAATAACATAAAATAACTGTTTATCAGTAACACTGTGTTTCTGAGTAAGAATGTTTTTTTCACTTGACTGATAAAGAATATAATTCTTATTTATTTTGTTAAGCAAACTAATGCTAAATGAGGATAAGATAAATAATATGTAATTGTGTTCGGCAGAAGGTGGATTTTCCCCTTCTTCATAAATACTTGACTAGAAATGAGTGAACTTCCCTGTAATAACAAGAAATATTTTGGTTTTAAGGAGCATGATTAATGTCTAGACGTAGCATAAAAGCAGCATTTGGCCACCAAGACACAATAGTTCTAAAGTAATACTGATTTAGAATCATTCTTTGAAGAGTCTTGTACTGTAAAAGCAGATTTGTATAGAATGAAACTCTGCTAGAAGAAAGCAAATATTAACTTATATCTTGAAAGAGAGGGTGTTAGAACTAATTAATTTGCACACAAATTGGCAAGCCCGAGCCAATCATGTGCAAAATGAAGTCAATAGATTGGTTCTATTGATTCCCAAAAACATGTTGTGGTTGTTTAGCCGAATCTCCAAACGAAATATTACTCAAACAATTATTTACTTTTTCATAGTTCTGTAGGCTGTAAGAGCAGTTCTCTTCTAGGTCTTTGTCCTTGTCTTGTACATGGCACCCTTCTTTCTGTATCAGCAGGTAAACTTTCAGCATGGACATTTTTGTCCTCTTGCACTCCTCATCCCCCTCTTTCCTCTTCTCCTCTCCTTTCTTCTATTTTTCCTCACCTTCCTTCAGTTCCCTGACCAAGTATGAAGCAGTGAATGGTTGTAGAACTGTGGTCTGGTGGCATATGGGTAGAACTGCAAGACACTCATACAGAACTCAGCATGTAGAAAGAAAATTCTTTCATTTAATTGCTTCATCACTTTTGTCTCAACCTGATATAATGTGGAAAATGTATAAGAAATAAATCTTATTCACAAAACTTATCTTTAGCATTCAGAATGCAATTAATCCAGTAAATTCTTAATTATAAAGGTATTCTTTATGATAAAATTAATTTGTTATTCCGTGGCTATATAATGATGACAAAAACAAACATAATTACTATATACAAGATATAATAATATGTGTTTCATAGATACTGAATATTTTAGTATTACACAGATTCTGCTATATAGATAAGTGTTATATCCATTTTACAGGGGAGCAATCTGAGTCATGGAGAGGTTAATCCATACATAGGGAGAGTGAGGAACAAAGTCAATTAACTAACTAGACAGTCTGTTTCCAGGGCCAATAATTTTAACCATTATTTTATGCATCTGTAATAAGACTTATATCCCGGTAGCCAGCATACATGACAAAATGGTAACTCTACTTTTTAAAAGGACTCCTGCACCATTAGCAGGAAAAGAAATGGTTTTTGGGTTTGGGGTTCTGGGGGGGGTTGTTGTTTTGTTTCTGTGTTTGTTTTTGGGTTTTTTTGGTGGGTCATGGGGCTTGAACTCAGCCTAGTAGCTGTCCCTGAGCTCTACAGCTCAAGGCTACTGCCCTACCCTTTGAGCCAAGCCCCACTTCCCATGTTCTAGAGGTTAATTGGAGATAAGAGTCTCAGGTCCTTTTGTGCCCAGGCTGGCTTTGAACCTTGATCCTCAGATCTCAGCCTCCTGAGTAGCTAGGATTACAGGCGTGAGCCACCACACCCAGCGGAAATGTAATTTTGTAGACAGGAAAACATTTTCATAAAAAATTTGGGACCATATATTAAGAAAATTCATGCCTCTGTATAAACCCATCCCTCCCAATACAGTTTACTAATGTACTGCTTGTACATTTTCCAACAATTTCTACATTTCTCATTTGTAATAATACATCGTGGTTCCTGATAATGTAGGCAGAAAATGAAATATCCCTTCCTACATATTTTAAGTTTATGAGTAAAATTTCCATAATAGATTTTTTAACTAAATGTCTATCTTCTTATGGTTATGCAACTCACCAAAGCATTTTTTTGCATGTCCTTAAAAGTGTTAACTGTCTGAATATTCAAGTTGCCATTTCTCTTATTAATATAAAAATATATATAGCACAATAATAGATCTTATTTTTCTGCTCAAAGAGCCTATAACAATAGATGAAATTCTAGCCAATAAGAAAATAATGAAGGCTGACATTTAAATTGTCTTTTTTTATTTGCTCAGAGCAATGTGTAAAAATATTCTAGAAGGTTCTTTAGCCAGTTTGGTTTCCATGTATTTCCATTCCATTTCCTAATTTCTCCTCAAAATTGGGAGACAAATTTCAATCTCATATCATAAGTGTTTGTCTGGTCCAGCACTTTTAAGAACATGTCTTCCATTCCTACTCAGGCGCATCAAAGCTTACATTTTTCCAGACAGAGAATAGCAAAACAATATAACTTTCCACATGTTTGCTGACCTGTACTAGATACCCCAGACTTGAGGTAATAATCTAGTGAAGTTTGGAGACTGACTGGGGACCCCAGAAAGACTCAACCATGAGAATTATGGAAGAAAGGGCATGAGGATTTGTCTGTCTTATATTTAAACATAACACCCCTTAAAGATTCACAACAGAATAATTTTAAAAATCTTGTTCTGTTTCCTTTCAACTGAAATAGCTAACATCTTGGGATAGATGTTATGAAATGTGCAAATAATTGCAAGTGCAACTATGAAGAAAAATTCAAGAGGAAAAATACTTGGAATAAGGGACATCTAAAGAAACTCAAGTGAGTCTGACTGAATTGCCTGATCCTCTCATTCTCCCTTCATCCAAAGTCCAGGCATTGGACTTGAGAGTTCCCTGAGTTTTAGTGGCTACTGGGACACAAGCTTTGATCCTCTCTTTAAGACCAAGATATTTATTCCTCCAGCGGCTAGGTGTGTTGCCTGCTGAAAGCTCACTGGACCAAAGAATGCAGGCTGGCCACAGAATGTGGCCCTAGTGAAGCCGCTTCCAACAATATGTGGCCTGGTAGGTATAAAGTCCTCTTCTCTGTTGAAACAGCTTCTAAGCTTACTCCCCAGTGGATGTGTGGAGGCTTCTGATAGAACTTCCACAGAATCCAGTTACACCATCTACATAATCCTAAAATAGAATTGTGATTTTTTTTAAACCTTTATTTATTTATTTATTTTTGCTAGTCCCGGGCTTGAGCACTGTCCTTGGACTTTCTCAAGGCTAGAGCTCTGCCACTTGAGCCTCAGCACCACTTCCGGCTTTTTTCTATGTATGTGGTACCGAGGAATGGAACCCGGGTCTTCATGCATGCTAGGCAAGCACTTTAACCACTAGGCCAAACTCCAGGCCCAGAATTGTGATTTTTTTTTTTTTTTTAGTGAAATATAGTTTGTACGTAAAGGGTAAGTTAATGTCATAAATAGCTTGGACATATAGTTTTACTGATAATCATGAATTACCTTATGTAACAATTTTAAGATAGTTTCTCTTTGGGAATTTATTTTAGTTGCTTGGTGAGGTGGCAAATACAATGCAGAATCCCTGTTTCCTGTTTACAGTTTCCTCTCGTGTCATAATTAGCTTACTTTATTAAGGTGTACAGTTGCCAAAACTTAGAAATGAGCATTAGCTGAAAGAAGATGAAAATTCATTCAGTTTTCCACTAATTTCCTCTTTGTGACCAGGATACCTACAACATATATTATCACATTGAGATGACAATTTTTGATTGACAGTTATTAAAAGATACTTCTGTATGTATGTGTATATCTACAAATGTCTCTCATAATTAAAAAACATAAGAAATATTTTTAATCCACTAATAAATATGCCAATCTGATACTAATTAGCTGTGTGACATTATACATATTTCTTCACCTCTCTGGACCCCAATCAACACATTTATAAATAAGATGAAGATAAGTTTATGGTATCTTTGATCTTTGACATCTGTTATATTCTGTTCTTCAATACTATTAAATATAGCATAAAGTCCTCCAGAGTATTTAACAACAATGTAAAATTTCCTGTTACAAATTACAATTAGAATATAGTTGTCTATGTAATGTAAATGAGGTTGGTATACCTCTATAACCTTGATGAGCTTTGTTAGAATTTTTAATCATTAATTTGACTTTTTTCAAAATTAATCTGATTCCTGAAGAAATAGAAAAAAATAAAAGAGTGAGATAGTAAAAGAAAATGTATCTTCAGAATGAGGAACATATATTTAAAGTAATTATTAGGCTAACATGGTGCAAAAAGAGAAAATTCTGGAAGATTCATATCTCATTAGTTAAGTGTATTTACATTGGGTCAGCAAAGGAATGCCTGGATTGGTGGGGTGGATGATTAGAAGGCCTCAGAAAATGCCACATTCTTATCAACACTTCATTATTTTTGGTAAATATGAAGCTAGTTCAATAGGTCAAAATGAGAGTAATTATTATTCTGCAGAACACCATTAATTTCTTGAAAATAAATTATATTAATCTTTAGGCCTGCAATTTCAGAAGAAGAAAAATCTCTATAAAAATGTGTAGTACATGCTTCAATTCAAATCTCTTGGATTAGGAGAGTGAGTTAAAGAAGTTCTTGTAACATCTAATAATACTTTGTTAACAGACTAAACTAAATATGAGTGAGTGGTATTATAGTATAGAACGTTTATTTATTTAATTATATTTCGAAATGGTTGTTGAAATTTGAAATAGCTGGTCGGTTTATTTGGGAACAATGTAGATTTAAGCACTCATAAAATTATAATAGGGCTCAGAGTTTAGGTGTTAGCACTGAGTATATATACATTTTTAATTTTAAGATACTTTTAGTAATGGCATTCTTGCCTAATAAAAATGTCACATGAATTTTTATTTTATTTGTGTGCCTTAGGTACAAGCCATTAATTTTTTAGGAAATCATTTGGATAAAACTCTTCTAAAAGTTCTCTATTAATTGAAAATAGTATGCTCATTAATATGACATTTCTTAAAAAGAATGATGGTATCTATGTATACTAAATTACCTACAAAAACATTTTTCTTTCTTTTTTTGCCAGTTCTGGGGCTTGCACTCAGGGTCTGAACACTGTCCTTGGGTTTTCTCTTGGCTAGAACTCTACCACTTGAGCCACATAACTACTTTTGGCTTGTTCTCTATGTGTGGTACCAAGGAATCAAACCCAGGGCTTCGTGCATGCTACGCAAGCACTCTACCACTAGTCTACACTCCCAGTCCTCAAAATATATTTCTATTGTATACAAGTAAGATGAGGTTATTGCCTAAGTTTCTGACAACTATTATTTGTTATCTTTCAAACATTTCTGTAAATAGGGAGAAATATTAGTAAAATCTGAGATGTGGCTTCTTTTTGATTGGTAAACTTTATCTACCTCATGCCTAGGAGTTGGACAATGAACACTGTGTGTGTGTGTGTGTGTGTGTGTGTGTGTGTGTGTGTGTGTGTGTGTGTGTTCTTCTAAAAGAAACTGCAGGCCATTACCCCAGACTTATACTTTCAGTTGTTATTCTGTCATAGGCAAGATATACAGTTCATTTGTTCTGACCCAATCAAACAAAGATGGGTTTGGTATCTCTCTCAGTGATTAAAGGTTTTCTGTAGTTGGCCGTACTCAATCACATAACCATTACACAGAAATGATAATTGGATATTTCAGAAGAGTAGGTGACATTCAAATATTTCTTCCTTGGCTTTGTAATCCATGATATTGTTATTTTTCCAGCACATTTGCTTTCCTAATTGTGTTTTGCTTGGATTAGTGTTAAAAAGAGTTTGTCTTCCCCAAGCACACACCAGCTGGGTAGTGGGAGGAAAAGGCCTCAGAGCTAACCAGTTATTGGGGCAATTCAGCTTCAAGATTCAAAATTAGTCATGAATAATTCACAAAGCAGATAATCCACCCATGGATAAACAAAAGGTACTGGAATCTGCCCAAGATCATTTTATACCCTGTTCTAATTCTTAAGACAACCAGATTTTCTTTATTCTTTAGTTTTCTTTGCAGTGGTTTTCAGAGAAGCTAAGGAATTTTATGAAATGATTCTGAGATAAAATCAGTAGTTTAATAGAAAATATTTTTTAACTTTTTAATAGATGTCACTTGAAAGATATCCCAAATGTGTATGAGTGGTGAATAAAATATGAGGTCAATATGCTTCCAGAATCTATTTGTGTGTGGATAATATATTCTTATCCAATTTGCATTTGAGGCAGAAACAATTATTTTGTCTTTCTACACTTCCACTTATAGATAAAAATAAAAACCTTTACACAACACTGGGAGAATGACTAGAATGACACATAGGTGTCTGATAGTGATCATCAAAAGGCACTGTGAAAACTTTGACTTTATCCTTGTTGAATATTTCCTCATCATGGATCCGCTTCACTTAGAAAGGCAGAATGATTGCTGCTATAATTATTATTTTATATTCATGGAACAGCAGAGTATTTTTGGCACAACACAACACATTCAAGGAAAAGTACTTTCTGTCCTGGGAAAAAAGAGAGCCAATGGATGACAAGAGCAGAGGAGTCACAGAAAGGAACATTACTGCTCAGTAGGCATTACTTTTGAAAACTGGATACTGTTTGTCCTGTTTTTATAGTTATTGATTTGTTTGTTTGCTTGTTTATGTCAGCCGTGGGTTGTGAAACTGGACCTGGGCACTGTCTCTGAGCTTTTCAGCTCAAAGCTACCACCCTACCCCTTGAGCCACAGCCCCAGTTTCAGTTTTCCAGTGGTTAATTGGAGGTAAGAGTCTCATGGACTTTAGTGCCTGAGATGGCTTTGAACCAAGACCCTTATTTCTCAGCCTCCTATATAGTTAGGATTACAGGCGAGAGCCACCACTCCCAGCAGTCCTTTGTTTTCAAATGTCTTGATAAATGCAAGAACAGTTGTCTATGTGTCATTGTCATAATTTATACCTGGACACACACTTTCACAGGTCATGTGTCTGATGCCTACAGAGTACTTCCCTCTTATGAATTATTTATGTAAACCTAAAATATAGTCCACAGACAGACATACCTAGTTTTGTGACCATTCTATTCTCTGTTTGAGGATATCTAGCTGTCCACCTTTCTATTATCTATCCAACTGTCCATGCAGGCATTCAGATAAATGAATTTTCCTTTAAAGCGCCATCCAGTTTTCTTCCTACCCCACTGATGCTGTCCGATCTTCAAAAATCTCTTGAAATGTTTTCTTTAAGGGAATATGTAATTTAGACCTTCTTTTCAATACAAATAGGATCAGTTTTTTTCTAGAATATTCTACTATGGAAGGCAGACATCATCTGGCCCTATTTCCTATTCCCAAAGACTCTGTCCTTGTGGTTTCTTACCTCCTTCCCTTTTGTCACTTTGAAGATCACGCTCTCTCTTCCTCTCTACAATGTCTTTGCAGGGGGAACACGTGCTAACCATAACTCCCGACTCATGGCTCAGCGCTGTGTTTCTAGGAACCATGGAAAAAGCCAAAAGGTGGGTGGTATCATCAAATATGGCTGGTGAGTGCAGAGGAAAATTCTCTGTGCTTAAAAAGAGTGAATTTTTCCCTGCTCCCCATCTGCCAAGAGAACTGTTATAAGGATGGAAAAATCTTTCATGTTTTTATACAGAAACGGTTTTCATCCTTAGAACTGTGAAAAATGTTTCAGATTGTGTTTCTTCAAACAGGCATACTGCTTCATTGTTGTATACTCCTTTTTTATTTTTGGAATCTTTCTAGTAGTAGGATTCTATGAAGTAGTGAAAGAATATGAACCTAGAAACTACTGTATCTTGGGAAAATAAAAAGTTGGGTCACCAAATTAAGATTTTTAAACCTTAAATAGTGGATAATAATTTAGCTTCCTTTTTGTTTAGTTCCTTTCTTTCTATTCTCTCTCCTTCCAGCTGGTTACCTCCCCTTCCCTCCCCTCCCTGCTCTCACCCCCCCCCCTTGCTAGTTAGGGGTTTAGACTCAAAGCCTATCTACAGTACCTTAGCTTTGTCACTGAAGGCTGGCACTCTACCACTTGGGCCACAAGTCCACTAGGATTCTCAGAGCTCAACTTCCTGAGTAACTGTGATTACATATGAGAGCCATGGTCACCTGGCATCTTTGTTTCTTTTAAATGAGCATAATTGTATGTGAAATAACTACTGGTTGATTAACATGTTGTCTTAATCAACAGTGTTTCTTTATTCTTCATTCATTGCTTAATGACTATAAGTTCTTATGCTGTTCAAAGTTCGTAGATTCCAGAAAAGGGCTTATTCCAATTCATTTGAAATATTTTCCCCAAATATGTTGTTGTAAATAAAAATTTTTTCACTCTGTAACCTTTTGGGTCTAATGATGTCCCTAAAATTTCTGTTCTAAATACTTCTATAAAAAGAAGGCAACTAGTACACAGTATCATTGTACATCTATGAGAATCAAAAGTAAAAGAATAGACCCTTAGTGAAAAATTAAGAGATGCATGACAAATACCCCATATATTCTGCGGGAATGTCATTGATAATTTGTATCTACACAAAAGCAAAACATTTCAATGGGAACATTTTATGGGAAATGTGAGAGATCTAGATGATGGAAACCAACCAGATTTGACCAAGACTTATAAATTAGCATAAGAAAAAATAAATGGCATACTCATGAATTAAAATAGTATAATTACTAAATGTTCATTATTTCTACATATATTAGTTTCAATTAGATATTTATCAAAACTCTAATAGAGTATTTTTAAATTAAAAAGCAGAAGACTTGCTGAATAGTAAATTGACTAGGCTGAATAACATTTTTGTAAAAAATAAAATTAACAGATACTTGGTCTACCTTATGTTACTATGTATTAAATAGCCTTACAAAGGAGTGAACTTCTAGGGAAAACATATATGAATATTATTTATGATAAAAGTAATAAAATCATTGAAGAATGAAAATTATATAATAAAGTTGACAGCATGACTGAAAAGGCACATCTTTGTCTGGGACATAGTTGTTTCCTTTTTTATTCTTAGGATTATCTTCATAGGATGTCTTACCATTACATGCCCTTTCAATTAAAAGTGGTTTGGAAAGTCAAGTTTGAATGCAGATTCTGGTAGCTCACACCTGTTATTCTAGCTGCTCAGAAGGCAAAGATCTGAGAATCACACTTCAAAGCTAGCTTGGGCAGAAAAAGTCATGAGACTCTTATCTTCAATTAATCAGCAAAAAGTCAGAAGTAAAGCTATGGCTCAAGTAGTAGAATACCAATCTTAAACTGAAAATGTTGAAAGAAAGCATCGTCCTTTGAACTCAAACCCCAGAACTCCCACATAAACATATACATCAAAGTTAAGATTGATCATTCCATTACACAATAATGAAAAAGACTAAAGTATGTAATTCAAAATCTCTAAAGAAATAGACATTAGTACTTAGGTGTTTTGACTGAGAAAACTTTCAATAGTTAATAGTGTTAATATCAGAAAACAAACTTTCAGATTTGATTCATTTAAATATAAAATAGCTGACTGTAGATCCAAAAACTGCATGTGCAAAATTAGCAAACCAGTAAAGAACTTGAAAATATGTATAGCTTATTTGAAACTTAGCAAGTAAAACATTAAGCCCTGAGGGTCAGATCATAAATAACTGAAAAAAGAGGGAAGATAAATTAATGACTAACAAACTCAAAAATAATAAGGAAGCCAGGAGGTTAGCCTAGTGGTAGCGTGCTCGTCTAGTGTGTATGAAGACCTGGACTCAATTCCTTGGTACTACATACATAGAAAACACCAGAAGTAGTGTTGTGGCTCAAGTGGTATAGCTTTGAGAAAGCCCATTGACAGTGCTCAGGCCCTGAGTTCAAGTGCCAGTACTTGCAAAAAAAAACAAGTAATGAGGAAATGCAAATAAAGTGCCTGTAAGACACCAATTCATCATCCCTTATTTATTCTTTTCATTTTGTAGGGCCACACTAGAGCTTGAAATCAGTAGGCGTTGAATCTATTTGGCTTTTTCAGTCAAAGCTGATATCCTACCACTTAAGTCATCCTCCACTTCCCCTTTATTCTAGTTAATAAGAGGTAAGATTCTTATGGAATTCCCTACCAAGATTACCTTGAAATGGAACTGTGGGCCTCAGATCTCAACCTCCTCACTAGTTTGAATTACAGATGTGAGCCACCAGCATGTGTCTGAATACCTAGTGTTTATAGTTAAATACTATCTATAACAATCCTAGAGACTTTTTAAAACATCTGTGGTATTTGACTCAATAATTTTCCTCTTTTAAATAAAAACTAGTAAAATATTTAGAAATATATTCAGCTATCTATATATACATAAATGATTACTGAATGATTTTAATGAAAGCAATTTAAAAAGAAACACCTAATTGAGCTTGAATAACATGATGTTTACAGTAGTGTAAGTCCTTGCCATATAATAAATTATTATGCAGTATGTTGCCATGTTATTAAACATGGCAAAATGATTGTGTTAAAAAATGCTACAAGAAAAATTGGAAAACAGAAATACATTATTAGTGTGGGTACCCCAAAATAGATATGTAATTTTATCTCTTATGTTGAGCATGTAAGTCATGTTGGGTTCTGTGCATAACTTCATACATTTGCTCTTCCTTTGATTAAAAGATGATTGGCAGGGAGTTTTGCCTAGTGGTTAAGTACTTGCCTAGCATGGACGAAGACCCGGGTTCGAATCCTCGGTACCACATACAAAAAAAAAAAAAAAAAAAAAAGATGATTGTCTGGCTAGACACCTGTGGCTCAAGCCTGTAAAACTAGCTACTGAGGAAGATGAGATCTAAGGATCCTGGTTCAAAGCCAGCCCAGGCAGCAAAGTCTGTGTGATCCTTATCTCCAATTAACCACTCAAAAACTGGAAGTAGCACTGTGGCTCAAATTGTAGAACACTAGCCTTCAGCACAGGCTCAGAATTTAAGCCTCACAACTGATAAAAAAATTAAAAAAAAAAGAAATTGTCACTAAAAACAGCAAAAAAAGAAATAACCTTGAGTTATTTGATGTGATCAATAAGATTACACTGATACAAACCAAAGGCTGATTTATCTACTTCAAAATATGTACAATTATGAATGAAAACTAGTAGAGATCTTAAAAAACAATATGATATTGTGTTATTCTGTTTGCAATGGCTTAGGTTAGTAGAGAAGATCCTCATTTCCAAACATGATCTCAGAGGTGGTACAGTATCTGGCTTCATGTATTTCAAAGTATTTTCTTTCCCTGTTAACTTTAGATTTCCTTTGCTTTAAGAAGAAAGCAGGTTATTTTAAGAAGAAAACTGCCTTATGAGATGAGAATATTTAGAATAAAAAAAACAAGTTATTCTCATAACTGAAATGAGTGTGTGAATTTAAAATATGAAGAAAAATTGATGTAATATATTTCAGAGATAGTTGGAGAGGCGCTGAAGAAATTTGCAAAGAAATAATATCTTAATGAAGACAGCAGCAACCATTTTGTGTTCCTCTCCAATATCAAGAGATTCTTTTTTCTTTTTTTCCATTTTTCTCTGCTTTAACTGTTTCCCTACAATAAATCCTCAGTGAAACTTTAAAAAATAATGATCTTACTTTTTACTTAATATACATTGGATGGTAATGTTCAAACTTTTTGATAGTAGTGGACCTTAGCGCTCTGATGCACAATATTGCTAACTTTTGCATTAAAAAAATAAGATAAAATTGCAAATACTTTGAAGAGTTTCTGAGATAAATCTTCCCTCAAAGGGGCATATGTAATTTCATTCAAGTGAAAACAAAATAATTTTAATCTTAAATCATTACAAATTGGTTTAATACTTGAATGGATTGCCAGTGCCCTCCTGAGAAGTTAGAAGTTCAAAACTGTAAGTGTTATGTAACAATATCCTTCTTTATTTTTTAAGCAAAGTTTTGCTAGGAATAGCAGGCCTGTTCAGTCTATTTCAGTTCTCCCTTCTGCTCCAGGCCTGGACATAGAAATATGTCTTTGTTTGTCTAACAGAGTTGTGTCCCTCAAGATCAAGCCATTGTCACCATTCTTTCAAACAGTGTTAGAGACAATCTTTCATATGCCTGAGTATTAGATAATCAGAGTAAAAAACATCAAAGTAGAAAATTATAATACATGTGGCTGACAACACAGAGAGATGAGATGGGAAATGGTGCGTTAAGCTTTCAAAACTATCATCAAGGTTGTCATCAAGGCTGCATGGTAGGTATTAGTTTCTTGCCACTTAATTCTGACTACACCCTCCAATACATAGTCCATGGTAAACAAAAGAATTGCTGGAGGCCGCTGTCCTTCATTGTGGGCAGAGTGTTAGGCTTGTTCAGTGAGAATTACTGTTTAAGGGTCTCATAGCAGAAAGAGGCCTCCTCTAGTTTCTGGAAGGAGTTAACAGGAGAAGTGGAGCTGGCAAGATTCTTGAAGCATCCCATAGAGGATACAGTAGTTGAGGGCCAGAACTCTGTGACTTCGTAATCCTGACAATGACATTGCCTCAGCTGTCTGGACCAGAATCTTTGCAATGTCTGCATATTTGGTCATCTTTGACCCAGAGTGTCACACATCTAGAAATCATTCCTTAAGAAAACATTCCTTCCATGGCTTTCAGGTTCTCAAGGCCTGTGTCTCTACTAGTTCCCCAAATACCTATCTCTCAGTACCAACATCCAGAGGATAGACAGTTGTATAGCAATCAATTCTTTATCAACTGTGGTCCAATTATACAAATAAATGGTTCTATTGTCTGGATCACATTTTCTGAGAAGTTTCCTGAGCTCTCAGGTAACATAGAACATTTACTCAAACCCTATAAGTATACTTTTATCATAGTCAATGTTTCTATGCATTATATGCCTCTTTTTTCACTATTGCAAGTTTTCATTCATGAATGCACCCAGGAGATGTCTCACAGACCGATGAATGAGAAGATCGCTGATGGCCAGTGGCTCTTATCTGTAATCCCAGCTACTCAAGGGTTTTAAGATATGCATAGTGGCAGTTCAAAACCAAGTCAGGCAGAACCATCCATGAGACACCATCTCCAAACTATTCAGCAAAAAAAGCAGGTCTGGAGACATGGTTCACTTGTAGGGTGCCTGCTCCTAGTGACAGCAAAGCCTTGAATTCAAACCTCCAGCCTGTCCTTCCTCCTCCTCCCCCCCAAAAAAAATGAAGGCTGAAACTAGAGGATGAAAACATGAAGACATTCTCTGAGAAGAGGAATGCAGCTACTTAATGAGCATAGGAAGCACCGGCACCTCAGAAAGCTTGTTAAAGTGCTACTTCTAGTTCAGTAGACCTGGGATTCACTAAATTCTGTGGTCCTAACCCCTTTCTGGATGGTGCAGTATAGGGCAGCCCTTTATCTTGGAGAAGGTTGGGAACAATCAGTGCCTGAGGACGACCTCTACCAGGGAGTACTTGCACAAGATGCATACAAGTTCTATATTGCCTGGCAATCCCCGGAATAGAACCAAGGTTTAGGGGTTAGGTTTATTTTGTCCATTTTGATAGGCTCCAGTGTTCAGTTGTTGGTTCGGATACAAATCTAGCAGTCCCTATGAAGGTATTCTCAGTCATAATTAAATCAATGGACCTTGAGTAATGCAAATTGCCTTCAATAAAATGGGTGAATCTCCAGTCAAGAGATGGGTTTGAAGAAAAAAAATATGTCCAAAAGAGAAGAAAAAGCATTCCAGAATTTCCAGCGTAGGAGTCTGTCTTCAATATTTGAGACTTCTAGTCCTTTATACACTTCTCTCTACAGAGAGGTAGAGATTTAAAAATTAGAGAAAAACAATCAAAGAGAAAGAGAGAACTCACCAAATTTGGGGTGTGTGTGTGTGTGTGTGTGTGTGTGTGTGTGTGTGTGTGTGTGTTCCTCTGGAGACTCCTGGCTAATCACAACACTTAAAGAATAGCAATTTCTAGAGCAATACTGTTACCTGATCAAGTACTGACAAAGCCAAAAACAAACCAGAACCACAGGAAACATGAATAATATTAACTGTGCATTAATATATCAAATGAATTTGAGCATTATCATGTGTCTGGTTCTCTCCCAGGCATTTGTCAAAGGCCTTGTCCTTAATCATTGCATAGTCTACTGTGGGAAATGGACAGTCTACTGTGGGAAATAAAGGCATAAATATTGTATAGGTCAAGAGCAATACATTGTATGAGGGGGAAAAAAACAGAGACAGAGGAAAATTGCAAAGATTTCTCAGAAGAGCCAATGCTTCAATAATTGAGCCCAGATTCTCTGTAGCAATTCACATTTGTATAGCTAACAAATATCTCACAATGTTTGACATGGTTTTGCAAGTGTTAGAATCAAAAGGTAAATGTCATCTAATTTCAATAAATACACAAAAGGGAGTACATTATGAAAATTACATCAGGTAGAGTAGCCTGAACAACCGGATAGCTGAGCTTTGATTTGGAGAAATCCTTCAAACCAGATGAGCAGTGACAGAAATAAATAGTTTCTGTTGAGATTTGAACCTTAAAATACATTGGTTTTTGTGCATACTAAATGACCTAATTTATTTTGCTTTCGGCAGCATTTCTTTGAAGCTCTAATTTCAGCTCTCATATAACAAGTGTTATCCAGTTATCTATCCTTCCAACTTTCAAGTCTCAACATTTGTTCTTCTGTTGTTTCTTCATGACTGGTATCTATTAGGGCTGTCATTACACAGTTCTAGTCTGATACCCATATGAAGTGCAGTGCATAAAGGCAGGCATTGTTCCAAGGTCTAGAGTTTATACTGCTTTGCCAAATGCTAATCTTCTCTGCTTACCTTAACCTAATAATTAAGCCTATATAACGAGTTTTGTGTGTTTCGTTTCCATTCTTAAGATTGGAATTTGCTTCTTATAGTCAATAACATGGAATGAAAAGTTTAAAAGTAGAAAGATGGGTACTAATTGAATTGTCAGAAATAATATTATAAGATTTATATCTTTTTTTTTTGTCAGTCCTGGGCTTGAGCTCAGGGCATGAGCACTGTCCTTGGACTTTCTCAAGGCTAGAGCTCTACCACTTGAGCCTCAGCACCACTTCCGGCTTTTTGTATGTATGTGGTACCAAGGAATCGAACCCGGGTCTTCGTGCATGCTAGGCAAGCACTTTAACCACTAGGCCAAACTCCCGGCCCAAAGATTTATATCTTGAGTATAAGTTTGTGGTGGGTTTTATAGTTTAAAAGTAAAGGTGCTTTCTGCACAGCACATACTTCTTTGAAAGTTGTCTTTGAGAGACCTGGTTTAGGAGGGATGGAAGCAAATTAATGTTTGTCCAGGATGTTATACAATCTATTGAAAATGTAGAGGCACTGACATAAAACCACAGGAATGGTTTATCTCAAGCCTGCCCAACTATATGTTTTTTTCTTTGTACTGCATTGTTTCCCTAATTTGTACAACAAATATAATGTCTCTTGTGTTTACTGAAGTTTCTTTCCAATTAAGACAGAATCTGTACAGTGCTCATAGGTTACTATATGATGCCTTAAGCCTAGCATTTTAGATATTCTTGGTGTTTTCTATTGCTCTAAACACTGGGGAGAAGCTACAGTTTAAGCCTGAAACCTATGCTCCAGTTTTGAGTTTTACTCTGCAGTCTCATCATGTAACTATTCTGTCTCATGGGATGTTTGGTTTGGGTTTTGTTTTGTTGGTTTTTTTTTTTTTCATTTGGTGAGTTGCTTATGATCAAACTCAGAGATTAGTGCATCCAGGAAATCACTTTATCTTTGAGATACATACTCAACCCTTGGAAGTTTTATTTGTTTGCTTGTTTTTAAGACTGTAGCTCAAGCAGCCCTTGAATTTGCTATGTAGCCCAAGCTCGGTTCAAACCAGTCATCTTTCTGCTTCAGCTTCAGATTGCTGAAGTTACAAGTGTACATCACCATATGTCTGGCTCCAGCTGCTCATTCGCAGAAAGTTTGCCCATGTCAGATGGTTTGTTGGAAATTACTTCCCCTCTCTTTAAATCTAAGACTTTTCAGATTCTTATACAGACGCCATTACCTTGTCAAGACTGATAGTAAGGTATTGCCTTCTAGTAATGGTGGCTGTAATTTGATTTCCACCCTCTTTCTTTCTTCACATCTTTACCAGCATTGGAATCACTTCCCTTTTATAGATGAAAGAAACCTTAACAAATATGATGTGATTACTCATTGTAGTTTCTCTGAATTTTTTAATGACTGGCGTTTGTTGATACTATTCATATATTTCTTGGCAATTTTAATGTCTACTCTGCTCCTATATTTTTAATGCAGTTATTTTCTGTGTGTTTCTGATTACTGCTACTGTGTTGTAAAAGTCCCTTTTACATTAGAATATGAGCTCATAGTTAGCCAGTTAGCTTGCGAATATGTTCTCCTTTTCATTTTGTTGTTTCCTTTAACGGACAGATTTTTAGTTTGAAATCCACTGTGCTCTTTTAGCTAGTGTTACCTCTACTTTTGGTATCATATCCAAGAAGTCATTGCTAGGCCCAAGATACAGGAGCTTACTTGTCCTTGTATTTTCACGTAGATGTTTTATAGTTTCAGACCATATGGTTGAAGCTTTATTGTGAGTTGACTTGTGTGTATCATATGAGGTATGGGCCCAGTCTCATTCTTTTGATATACATACACAGTTCTTTTATGGTCACTTATTAAAGACCCTCTTTTCTTATATATGTACCCTTGAAACCTTTTTCCATGTTGAGATGACCATATGTGTGGATTTATTTCTGTTCTGCCTAAATTCAGGAAGTGTGCTACCTTCCATTTTTACCCCCAAATTAGTTAGGTCTATGCTGGGGGAGGTGTTTAGTTCCATATGAATCTTAAGATTCATTTTTTTTCCTCTGGTGGAAAATGTTTGGATTTTGCTAGTAATTACATTGAATCTATATATGAACTTAACAATATTACTTCACCTAGTTCATGAACATGGGATACCTTTTTATTTATTTGTGTTTGCTTGAACTTATTGTACTTACTATCATTTTCTGTAAAAGGAAGACTCTTAAAATAAAAAGCTTTTGGGGGCTTGTGGCTCACACCTGTCATCCTAGCTACTCAGAAGACTGAGATCTGAGGATGATTATTTGAAGACTCTTGTGTCCCATAAACCACTCAAAAACCGGAAGTAATACTTTGGTTCAAAGTGGTAGAACATTAACCTTGAGCAAAAGAGCTCATGGACAGTACCCAGGCACTGAGTACAAACCCCATGAGTACAAACCCCATGACCGGAAAAAACTGAGAGTTAGTAATGAAATTGAGACACTGAAATTGATTCATCAGAAATTCTATTTCCTCTAATGTAAGTTACCAGGAACTCGGCAAAAGTAAAATATTTGTTTTCTTATTACAATACATTGATGTCTTTATTGATACATCATGGTTTCAGAGATGTTAAGATGTAAAATCAGAATCTGTAATTGATTAAAAGAATTCCCCCAGATTTCAGTTACAAAAAGAATAAGAGAATAGAAGAATTAATGGACAACTTTATTAATGAAATGGAAATTGACCCAGCCATATTCAACAGAGAAAATTATGTTAAGATGGCAAGCTTCATATTAGAGTTGAATTTGAGATACATGGACTTACAATGAGCTCAAAGTGGACATGTGAGAATCATCCACTTATAAACAAAGTAAGTCCATAACCATTAAAGATGAAGTCTCACAGATTCCAATGTTTAAGTCCAATCACACTTGGACCAAACTAGATGAGAGACTGAGATAGGACAAACGAATGACAAGAATAACAAGTTAACTGCCATGGATCATGAAGAAACAGTAAAAGAAAAATAATCATGGGGCCGGGAGTTTGGCCTAGTGGTTAAAGTGCTTGCCTAGCATGCATGAAGACCCGGGTTCGATTCCTCGGTACCACATACATAGATAAAAACCAGAAGTGGTGCTGAGGCTCAAGTGGTAGAGCTCTAGCCTTGAGAAAGTCCAAGGACAGTGCTCAGGCCCTGAGCTCAAGCCCAGGACTGGCAAAAAAAAAAGAAAAATAATCATTAATATTCACTGAAAACTGTCTAATAAACATTAACTTATGTATTGAGTTGATTACTTGTACCTTAGGCAAGATTTGTCTTTGAACATTTAAAAGTGTAGTAACTAGATTCATGGGTTGAAAGATAGCTGTGGGGTGAAGGAATAGATATTCGAGATGAAATTGGAGAAACTGAATGATGTTTTCCAAAACACATGGTGAAGGGAAATTAGTTCTAGTAGGAAGGAACTAAAACTATTCCTAAAGAAAGGAAGAGGAACTACTAAAGCTAAAAGAAGCTGAAAACAATCAGAGAAAGGGAAGAGGTATTCAGGATGGATGAATTTTAATGACTCCTAATAGTCTTACTTTCTTTCTAAAACAGCAACAGTCTTTTGCTATATGATACTATCTAGAATGATTTCTGATTATACCAAATCAAAAATATCCTCTAATATAATCTCTATGTTTTATATACAATTAAATTACATATATTCCATATAGCAAAGAGAATACTCATAGATATGGACTTGTGAGATATGATTTATTTCTCTGAATGGGCTGGAATTTCTTATATTTATACTGTATTTTTAACTGCCAAGTCCCAAACCAAATAATAACCAAGTCCTAGACCTGAACGTTGTCATTAAGGAATGATTAAAAATGACTCATACGTTTAATCCATTTAAAAAGGCCACTTTTATGCCAGTTTCAGATAAAAGATAATGCCACGAATAAAATTATTTTACCCCTAGAGAAAGCACTAAGAAATGTTCACTGTCTAACACGTAATAATGGAGACTTTTTTAAATTATTAAAAGGCATCTTGATGTTTGACTTTCTATCATAAAAATATGAGTAATGTGAGTTATTCACAATTTCTAAGAATGAAATAATAAAATGGATTTCTTAAATATACTTAAAATAGTCTGAAGCTTAAAGTGTCTTAATTGTTCAAGAAAATCTTATTGGAAATGCATCCTCTTGAATACTTGAAGGTAGATGTGTGTGATAGCCTCTGCTCAGATGAAAACTATTTTTTTTTACCTTCTGCCAGATTGTGACTATAGTTCAAATATGTCCTCAGAAGTAATTTTGTTTTAAATAAGTGGTGCTGCATATTACGAGCCCATTAAAAGTTGTATTTCTTGCAAATCAAAACAACTCTCTAAGATTCCACCTCACTCCAGTTAGAATGACCATGATCAGGAAATCTAACAACAGATGCTGAAGGGGATATGGGCAGGAAGGATCACTACTACACTGTTGGTGGGAGTGTACACTCCTTCAACCACTATGGAAAGCAGTACGGCAGTTCCTCAAAAGACTATAAACATAGAGCTCCCCTATGACCCAGCAATTCCACTACTTGGCATTTACCCAACCATCCAGAAACAAGGGCATACTAAATCCAATAGCACAATGATGTTCATTGCAGCACTATTTACCATAGCAAAGATATGGAACCAACCCAGATGCCCCTCAGTTGATGAGTGGATCAACAAAATGTAGTATTTATACACAGTGGAATTCTATACTGCTGTCAGAAAGAACGACATTTCCCCATTTGTTAGGAAATGGAAAGACTTAGGAAGAAATCATATTAAGTGAAGTAAGCCAAATCCAAAGGAACATAGGCTCAATGGTTTTCCTCGTCTGTTATAATCATTATAAACCTGGGACTCTCCTAGCAGAAGTTTACAACAGGGCAAAACCTAGATACTTAAGGACATGTAGGATGAGGCTAAATGAAAGGATCTCCAGAACATGGAAAAATCACTCATATAATCACTCATACAATGAGTGATTGTTGTCCTTAATGTACTATGTTATTTCTCATCTCTTTTGCTGTCCCTTGGTTATCTCATATTGTTACAGCATTTTACCTTGCTATCTGATATATTGTATATATGTTTATTTGGTTATTTGAAATAGGATAGGAAAGGGGGGAAAACAAGATGAGGGCCGGGTGTGGGGGGGAAATGGGGATCAAAACATAAGAAAGGGTATCAATGCTTGTGAAGGAGTGCACCTTCTATCTGGTGAATATAATGTAACCCTTCTATTAATTACAATAAAATATATTAAAAAGTTATGTATTTTTGTCTTTTAATAATTTATGATTAATTTAGGATACTTTTCTTGTAACACAAGAGAATGTATTTAATGATGTAACCTGCAATAAATGTTTGTAATTTTATTTTATTTTATTTTGTAGGTGATCTACAGAAGGGTTACAATTAAATAAGTAAGGCAATGAGTACATTTCTTGCCCATCACTGCTAACCCCTCTCTTGTTTTTCTCCCACTTTCCCTCTTGGCTAATCCCCCCATCCCCAGAAGTTATAAAGTTCATTTCCAACATTGTCTTGTGAGTATCTCTGTTTACCCTTTGTCCTTTGTCTCATTATTTTGTGATTCCCCTTTCCTTCCCCAAATCAGATACACATATATGCAAGAAACAGGGCACCAAAATCAGAATCAGTGATAACAGGAAATAAACCAAAGGAGAAAAAGGAAAGAGAAAAAAGAAATAACTTCATATAGTATACTACAAAAGACAAAAATAAAAACAAAACAAAACCCTCTTGTTTCCATATCTTGGAATTTATTTCGCTTACCCAGCCATACCACTCTTGGCATCTACTCTGAGCATTATAAGCCAGGATAGGATAAGGATACCTGCACATCCATGTCTGTTGCTGCATTATTCACAAAGCAAAGATATGGAAATAACCCATATGCCCCCACAATAGATGAGTGGATCCAAAAAGTGTGGTTCCTGTACACAATGGAATTTTACACCGTTATTAGAAAGAATAAAATAAGTCATTTGCAGGAAAATGAGGTAAGCCAAGATCAGAGAGACAAATTATGTATGTTCTCTCTGATATGTGAAAGTTAGCTCTAAAATGCACTAGGATATGACAAAATGCACAGAATTCTATATGCTCAAATATTGTGAGACCAAAACAGGATAGTCCTAGGAAGTAATCCCGAAGGCACATTACCCAAATGCCTCTTCATATGTGTATAAAATAATATACATACTGAAACTCCAAAGATACAGAAATAAAGGACATTTTAAAATTCATTGTTTCTTTTTTGATAATTCTGCATTCTTTACCTTATATATAGTATATTCACAGGCATATTTATGGTAGGGTAAGGGTAGGGCACAGAAGAGTGGAAAATGTGCAGCCGTGGAGTTCACGGGATACTGACGAAAGTGAACGACACAACTTGTGGTTGGAGATGGGTGAGAGGGGATGGGAGAGAATAAGGGAATAGATGATACTCTGCAAATGGAAATTTACTTATTACCTGATACGTGTATATGTAAACCCTCTGTATATCACCTCTATAAAAATAAGGCATTTAAAAAAGAATAAGTAAAATAATGAAAGGTGACAGCCATGGACTACATGAATGTATAGCTTGGACTTTCAATATTTATTACTTGCTTACTAGCCTATAATGGCTTTGAATACTCTACAATGCAAGTATATATTTAGTCATTTCCAAAAATGCATATTATTTGGTAGACTTTGTACCAAAGCATGATAAAAGAGGTGTTGTTTTCTCAGTACTATTCTGGGATTATGCCAAGTATTCAGAAGTGATTTTAAAACATGTTATTTACTAGTATGAGGTTTGAGAATTCATGTGTTTACAAAGAATATATATTTTTAAATCCAGTATAGACTCCACAAGATTTCTCTAAGATATATTTATCCAAGGGGGAAAAGGCTGATTCCTATTTTATTTAGCCTTTACCTTTGACCTTTCCCTAGACTGTCTTCTTCAAAATAATATCATCCTGACAGCAGATCACTTAACTGTTACCTCATTTCCTGTATCCCTTTAACTCTGATCTCAGAAAAATGTCTACACCTATATCTCTGGCCTCGTGTTTCCTAGCTCACAGCTTCTAATTTCTTAATGTCTACACTTCCAAGCACTGAACTGATTACCAATGCAACCATGAATCTTCCACCATGAGCCCCTTTAGTTTCTGAATTTCTTTTATAGAACTTAATATTCCTATTTTATATATGGTCCCTTCCTCTTTCAATGGTTATGAATAGAGATTACACTGTATGATTTTTGATCCAAAAGTTGCTCACAATTACTTGTTTTCCTCAGTAACTTGGATCTGAGATGACATGAGGAAAATAGCTCCAGAAATTTCTCAGTACCTCTGACATCATTGAGTTATCTCTCCAGAAACTAGAGGTCAATTTGATGACCTTCTTTCATTTAGCAGACAGGGAAAGCAAGAAGAATCCGCTGACTTTGGTCAAAAGTTTGGTGGAAGACAATACTAGCATTAAACCTAGGTGTGCTTCTTGTGTTTTCCATGATTATTTACTATAGACATGTACCAATATGTTATTTTATATACTGAATTTTATCTGACCTAGGATAAATTGAATTATCAATGACACAGGTGGGGGAAGAGGGAGAAAGGGGGACATTTATCTTTTACTTAATTGATGCTCACAAGTGAGCATTCCAAGAATACATGCCTGTAGTTCTACACGTCACTGTAGAATTCCAAAGTAAAGGGCACTAGCATTCTTTCCACACCTTTCTTATTTATTTTAATATCAAACCATGCACATTCCCCATTAACTTACTGACAAACTAAGAAAGCTAAGTAAATAAAACTCAAGTACTGTGATACAATTTGTATTACTTTTTTCATACAAAACTATACCCCCCCCCAAAAAAAACCATTTAGCAAAGGCAATGAAAACAGATAATTAACTGGGCTCAAGTAAAAGTTTAGGAACTTAAGAAGCACTTAGTTCCTGCATTAGGGCCATTTACAATGTTTCAAAGTCTCAATTGACGGTAATTCCAATCTGCTCAAGTGCCCTGGTAATGACCTTGCATCTTCAAGTAAGTAGAGGAATTCAGTGTTTATACTTAAAAAAAATTTCTACCACAAACAGATTGAAGGACAGGTTCTTTTCATTCTGTCTGTACAAAGCAGAAGTGAGTAAAATGTTACCATTGCATCAATCCTGAGAGACTCACCTTTAGTGGCTCTTAATGAAAGCTCCCATTGACAACACAAAATCAACACATTCGGGAGAGGGAAGCCACTTAAGTGTTTTCCATTTCTTATTGTCTAACAGTGAGTAATTATATTCACAAAGTCAAAACAAGCAATGAAATTTACCCACCCTGACACTTTAAGTTTGGTGTCATGCAGATCTCTGGGCTTCCTATGAAAATGTTCCTCCAACTTACAAATACATCCAAATTTCTATGAAGTGTGAAAAAATTCTAATGTTGCTACAGATATTATTCATGTTTGTTTCCTCCCTCTCCCAAAATAACCTTGAAAACCAAATATGCCACTGTGACTTGAAATTGATACCAAATTATAAAAGCAACAAAATTTGTTTCATTTCTTAAAGAAGAGGTAACCACCACCCATTGAGATGAAAAACCACCATATTTCAGAGACCAGTGATCATCGCAGTTAAAATATGAGCCTTTATCCAGAAGCTCTAGGCACCTGACATAATCTGTATAGAGTAAGTTAAAAAAGACATTTTTGTCTTCCAATATTATTTTTTCTCAGATGATTCCTGTTTATCAGGGTTTTTCTAACCTATAAAAATAGCATTTCATCAGATTCTGTACATCAGAATTTTGTATTCAGAAATATCTGGAGGAAAAATAACTGATAATAAAACAAAGGTATTGCTTCAAGGAAAAATGGATCAGTTTTAAAGCATGGATATAAGCACTGATGTGTTGTAATGTCTTTGTAATAGAGACAAATATTTTTTTCAGTGCAACTCGATTTTACCATGTCAACTATTCTCTTCCTGTGTTATAATAAACAATACTTTATGATCAAATAAGATAAAGAACTCAGAAAGGTGATTTCCCCACCTGAATTTTTATGTTATCTTCCATGCTATTCTTACAAATAAATGTAAAGGAGGAAGGTAATATTTTGTAAGTTTATATTACCTGTATGAATGAAATATGAAGATTTAAAAGCCTTATTTAAGACAGCTGTAAGTTTTTCATTTGTTTAGGAAAGGAGAAGGTGATAAGAGTAGCTAAAGAAGGCAGGTGAGGACTGAGAAGGAACCAGAACTACACCGAAGAGGAGTTGAATAAGAAGTTTCTTAGGGTTAGATTTTTATCATGTAAATCATAGGGGGAATCAATTGTTATGGTTTTCAAGCTGGAGAAGGTGGGGCTTTGAACCATGCATGTCTGAAATAACAGTAGGAAAAGAGAAATGCCATGAAGAACAAGTCCATGTGGTTGAAAGAGCAAAGCAATATCTATAGAGTTAACAAAAGTAAACTGAGAGCCAGGTGCTGCTGACTCATGCCTGTAATCCAAGCTGCTTCAGCCCCAGCACGGAAGTTTGTGAGTCTATGAGACTCTTATATCCAATTAACTATCCCAAAGCTAGATATGGCACTGTAGTCAAAGTGGTAGAGCACTAGCTTTGAGCATGAAAGCTCATTGACGATGCCTGAGTCCAGTTCAAGCCCCAGGACTGGCACAAAAAAAAAAAAAAAAAAAAAAAAGAGGGAAAAAAAGTAAACAGTATAATAATTCATGCCCATAATCCCAGTTCTCTGGTAAGATGAGGCAGGAGATAACAAGTTCAATGCTAACCTAAGTTACTTATCCCAAATATTTTCAAAAGAAAATCTCCAAAGGACTGGAGATATAATATAGTGATAGATTCTTTCCTTCAATTAAGTCCTGGGTTCAATCCCAATTACTGGAAAAAGAAAAGAAAAGAAAAGAAAAGTGAAAAGAAGTAGGCCTACTTCTGGCGATAGTACCCAAAACCAGTGTTAGGACCACTACCTAAGCTTCGGGGTTAGTTATCTGAATTCATTTCATCCTTAAGACAGTCTAAATAAATAATCTTAGACTGCTCTGGTTGCAGACAACAAAAGCATTCTTTGGTTAATTATGCACAAGGAAGGGAAGGAAAGATGAGGAAAGATGAAGAAAAGGGAATAAGTAGGAAAGAGGTTTATTTACCAACTTGTAGTAACTAAAAAGATTCAAATGCTCAGGAAGCCAGTGAGTCCAGTGGACATGAAGAAGGAGCTAATAAGCATTCTCCACCATTAGTCTCTTTCTTACTGCTCACTAAATTTAAACTCAAATCTGGAGATAGTGTGATTAATGCCATAAGTAGATGCAGTGATGAGGAGGTTTGGCTAAGGTTCCAGAGCAAGTTATAGGAATCTGTGGAGGTCAAACAAAGGACTTTGGACTTGATCTCATAGGTAGGTGAGGAGTAGATTTATGTTTCCTTTTGTTTGCTTACTTTTTAGAGAAGTATAACACATCCAGGACAGCACACCTTGCAGATATATAGAGTAGTACAATTTTGCAAACTCCGTTCTTCTGTGCTGTATATATAAACAAGAAATAAAACAGAGCCCCAAATGCTAGCTGGACAGATGTTTGTGGGAAAATAATTTGCAATAATAATATTTAATAAATACAATTTTGTTGGTGTGATGAAGAACGGAAAGAAGTTGATTAAAACCTTAGTATTTGGGTGAACTATGTAAAGAATCAAGACAGAGGAAATATAAAGTTTTCATATGTAGAAATGAGCAAGAATAAGGTTGCCATTTATGCTAGGAATAGTGCTGATGGCTCATGCCTGTAATCCTAGCTACTCAGGAAGCTGAGATCTGAGGATCATGGTTCAAAGCACAGGCACTAAAGAACATGAGACTCTTATCTCTAGTTAACCAACAGAAAACCAGAAGTGGTGCTGTGGCTCAAGTGCTAGAGTGCTAGCCTTGAGCTGAAGAACTTAGGGACAGCACCCAGGCCCAGAGTTCAAATCCCATGACTGACAAAAAGCAAAAACAAAACAAAAAATTCAGAATAACACCTAGACTGAAAAGTGTCATACATTTATTGTTTCTTCACATACTATTTCTGAATTTATAACATGAGTATTGGGCATTGTGATAGTTGAAATAAAAATACTAAATATCAAAAACCTTACAGCAACACAGCAATTACAACTTGCTAGTCCCTTTTGTCAGCAATTATAACCACAGCGGAAAGAAGGGAGCAAAGTTGTTTAGTCTGAAACACCTAAGTGAGCTGACATTTGGGAAATATTTGAAAGGTAAAGCTGATGATTTGACTCAGCAGTAGACTAGATACTTAGCTTTCCTGAGTTCTCTCCCCAGAACCATTCAAAAGACAAAGGGAGTAAAAGTAAATAAAATCTTACAAATGTTTTCCAATAACTCATATATTAGATATTAAATAGGTTTTGTAGTTCAAAACTCATTATGCAGCACACATTTCTGTGAGAATTTGTTCATTTTTGCAGCAGTAGTCAGCATTATATTAATCAATTAAGTTTCAAACCCAAAAGATTCGACTTCTTAAATTCTTTTGTACTTCCAAAAAGAGGGGTAAATCCAGTGTGTCACCTTTTGTCTAGAGAAATTATTTTCAAAAGGTACACATGAACAAAATCACCTGTCTGTTTATTCCTATCCCCCACTGAGGTCATAGACTCTATTACTAATTCACCTGTTATTAATTCAATTTCTATTATATTAGCAAGTTTCTGAGCTCATTAGATTACTGCAAGAGACTCTGAGAGCAAGAACCATCAATTGCAATTTACCATAGGCTGTCAAAGATTGGTTGAAAATTATACCCAGTCTTTTCCTCCCCAAATCATACATCCATTTTAAAATCTAAGAATTACTGGATAGTTGTAATTTCTTTGTTTTGTGACAAAATAAAGCCTATTCTCTTTCATATGAGTTCAACTTTTTCATGGGAAGTATCAATGTTCCTTTTACATTATTCTTTATTTTAAGTAGGTTCACTTTTTGTCCTTTTGGTAACCATTATTTTAAATTATAAGAAGATTTTCACATCAATATACATGTTAGTCTTCCACCTGAGTTACATTATGGCAAGATACAGGCTCAGAATATTTTCATTCACAGTAAAAGTAATATAGAATAGTGGTTGAGTATCAACATAACAGAGTCAGATGTGTTGATTTCAAACCCCATTTCACTGATCACCGCTTTTTAAGGTTCAGCAAGTTACTTGACCTCTCTTAACCTCCTATGTATCATCTGTTAAACTGGAAAAATACCTACTCAAAGGACTGGTTTTAAGAGTAAAAGTTCAACAACTATGTATATTTATGTGTAATAGTTTCTGCAATAATATAAGTACTATACAGATAAAGCTGGAAAACGATATCCAGTAGATATATAAGAACATAACTACCATTCTTTCCTGTTCCAGGATTGTTCTTTACCATCTCTATTTCTTTCAGTGGTTTTCCTTCTGTTGTTTTGAAGTATCTTCTGCCACTTATATATGAACAAAATCACCAAATAATTTTAGCAATCTATCCTGAGTTGAAATCCTACTCCCACATAAATTGTCTTCAGAAACCTTTAGAACTTGTTTAGCAAAATGACTCAGAATAAAAGTTTCTTTCACAAGGAATGATTGTGAAACCTCTTCTTTCCTAAACTTATAATAGTTATTCTCCAAACAGAGGAGGGAGCCATCTACAATAGTGAATTCAACCTTGGGTGGCCAGTGCTTTCTGGCAGATACATGACGGGAGAGCAGGAGTACACAATTGTGCATAGTACTCATAATGTCAAGACACACATGCAGAGTTCCACAAAAGGCAAGAAAAAACTTCAGGACAGAGCCAATTAAGGTTCAGAATCTCATCTATCCTCTGCTTTTAATAGATCAAAGAGTCCACATCAGGTTGGGATAATATGGGTTACAAGTCAGAGGGCACAATCTAAGGTGCAGGTAACATATCAGGATGCAGTAACTATGAGGGGTGCTAAAGAGTAGATACTTATCTTGTCTTTGGAGCACTGTGTAAGGCCAATGCTCAGTATCCTTTGTTATCACTCAAACAAGATTAGGTAAACACACACACACCAGCAGTTTCACACACACACACACACACACACACATGCATATGCTCACACACACACAGTATAAATACATGTAAGTACATGCATATGCATTTATATAGAATTAAGCAGAATTTTTTGTATAACCTCAGGTTTTAGGTATTAAAAATACTGATCTTATTAATGTTGCAAGAATAGTACTTCTTAACTTATGACTTTACTTGTGAAACTTTAAATGATTTTTGTTCCACATATATTAAATTGGGACTACATTAACAACAATGTCTGGTTTTTTAATAATAGAAACAAAGAGACAAAGCAAAAATAATCACACCATGAGAAAACTGAGAGTAGTGACTGGAATTTTGCTTTTTGCATGAAAAAGAATTTTGATGAAAATTCCAAGAGATATTACATGAATAGCACTTTGTCTCAGAAGTGAATTTTGATGGAGCAGGTATATAATTCTATTAATCACCACAATAGTGTTATAATACAGGATTTCCTGGTCGATTTCCTTGATTTAAGTAACATCATTTAAAAGGCTACTTGACTATCAACTAGCTCTTACCAAACAATGTTATGATTAGGAAAATTGGAGAAATAATTCACAAGAATTTCAGGATGTCTATTCACATTACAAGTAAGGTTGGATGCTTTCTTCTGGTCTCTGACCTGAAGAAATTTTCTAGAACTAGCAAGAAGCTTGACAGTTTACATCTGCTAATATTATCCCTTAATAAAAAGACCAACTATGTGATATTCCTCTAGAAAGTATCAGAATCATATTAACCCCTTTAATAACATGATGATGGATAATGTAAAGTCCCCACATGCTTAGTAATAGTCATATCTGTCTACAACCAATGTACCACATTCTTCACCCTACCAGAAACGGCAGCCCAACTCCCACATATAGAAAGGTAAGTCATAGATATCAACTGCAGTGGGAAGAGGACATTATCCTCATCGCTGACAGAGTAGTGAACTACAGACAGGAGAGAGGGTAAAGGCTAACATTGGTTGTCAAGCTGACTGGATTGAAAGATGACTAGAGCACACTTCTGAGCGTGTCTGAGTACATTTTCAGGGATGATTGTAATGTGCATCAGCTAATCCTGGTAAGATATTGTCTCTGGATGTGGGCTGCATGGTCCTATAGACTGAAAGCCCATAGGAAATACAAGCAAAAGGGAAGGAAAGTGCTCAAGGATGTCTAGTCTTCTTGGGCTACTTGAAACAATTTCCTTTTTTTTTTTTTGGCTGTTGTCACTGACTGCAGACATCAGACTTCAGATTTCTTGTCCTCTTAATAGGAACTTGCCAGTCATTCTTAAGCAGGCATTCCAGGCCTAACTTTAGCCTCAGCTGGGCAGCATCACTGATCTCTCTCATTCTGGAGCTGCCAGCTGTGTAAACTAAAGATTGTTCCACCATCTTTCTAGCCGTTAGATTCCCATTGTGGGCTTATCCAGCCCCTGATTGTGCTAGTCAGTCTAATAAGTCCCCTTATAATTATATGTAGGTCTTGTTAGTTTTGTTCCTCTATAGGATACTGAATAATACAAAGGATATAAATCATTAGTGTCCATGGAGGAAAGGAAGAAAAGAGAACACTTCAACAAAAAGCCTGGAGTGTTGGTGAGGAAGACAAGGCATAGACAGGAGGAGCTGTGAACATATGTGATCAACATAGACCAGTGCAGAAAATGTGCATTGGTTAGGGCCACACACATCAGAACCTTAGGTTAGCCCTCTTTCCCAAGACTTTTGTCCTTGCCCTTCATCTCCACTACATCTGCCTCAAAGCCAAGGCATCCATGTCATCATAATAAATAATATGCTTTACTGCAATTAATAAAATCAGAGAGCCAATAACTCAGTGTTGAAATTTAAATCTAGACATGTCTGATCTGAAGCAAGCCCATAGCTGGAGACAGGTAACATAAGAAATAAGAAATAGTGTGATATTGTTACAGTATCTCACTTTGTTACCTGATATATTGGATATATTTGTATTTGGTTATTTGAAATTGGATAGGGAAGGGAGGAAAACAAGATGAAGGGTGGGGGTGGGGGGAGGGAAATGGGGACCAAGACATGTGAAAGGGTATCAATGTATGGGAATTAATGCACCATCTATCTGGCAAATATCATGTAACCCTTCTATTAATTACAATAAAAAATATATGAAAAAAAGAAATAGTGTGAGATGAATAGACCCTGGGACACAAATAAGCTCTGCGTATTAGTCATTAGGTAGTCTTTTTTAATGTTTTAAAGTTTGTCTTTAAGTCATTGGACAAAGGAGTTTACCACTTAATAAAGCAGTTTATGAGTACAATATCATGATCAATGTCACTCTTCCCTCACTATTTTTAATACATTGGATTCTCAACTACGTTTTTCCCCTCTTCTCTTTCATTTTTCCACCATTTACAATATGCATTGAAATGCTTTCAATTGACAACATCTAGACTGCCTTGATTTAGATGAATATTAAACTAAATTCTTGAGAAAAGTCTATACTCATTATTTACAGTGGAGCAATTCTTCTAAAGCCATATATCTCCTGTGTTTAAACTTGTCTTTATAATAGTTAATATTTTCTGATCTTTTCACCACCATTCAACTTCAATGTAACCTCAATTAATTCTACTACAGTTGTTTAGCATACATATCAAATATATATATAATTTTATATGATTATATATATGTGTGTGTGTGTATATGAGTATTTGTGTATGAATGTGTAATGAAAACTACACACGGTCCTTATTTCCACTTTTCCTTAAATCATAACACTATCAAATGCTAGCAAGGATGCAGCCAAAAGGGAACTCTATTACACTTTTGGTTGTAATATAAACTCATTCAGCCACTCTGAAAAGCAGGATGGAGTTTCCTTAAAAGACTAAACATATGGCCCAGCAATCCTACTCCTGGAGCCACAAGCCAGACTACACTAAAGCCATCAGCACAACCATGCTCAGTGCAGCCAAAATATGAAACTAACCTAGATGTCTCTCAGTGGTAAAATGGATCAGGAAAATGATTACATACACATTGGAATTCTACTTATCCATCAGAAAGAATGGAATTATACCATTTGTTAGGAAATGGACATACACAGAAAAAAATTACACTGAGTGAAGTAAGCCAGAGACAAAGAAACATAGGATACATAGTTTCCCTCATGTGTGGTAACTACAATGTGCCTACAGTTCTACAAGTAAACACATTGAATGATTAAAATAAATACTTTTAAAGCACCTCTATTTTATTCACAATATTCTCTAAATCCTGCTGTTAAGAAACATTCTCTTACCTGTCTCGGTGGCTCATGCCTGTAATCCTAGTTATTCAGGAGGCTGAGATCTGAGGATTGCAGTTCACAGTCAGCCTGGCACTAAAGATCATGAGACTCTTATTTCTAATTGACCTCTAGAAAACTGGAAGTAGTGCTGTGGCTCAAGGGGTAGAGCAGTATCCTTGAGCTGAAGAGCTCAGGGACTGCGCCCATGGCTAGCCCCATGACTGACCAAAAAAAAAGAAAAAAAAAAGAAAAAGAAACATTCTCTTCCATATGGGTCCCTTTCCATTTTAGAAAGAAAATCATATCCTCTGAACAGGACTTAAATCTTCCCTTAAAATAATTGACCCTCGGAAGTTTTTCAGTCATCTCTCTCTGAATCTCTGACAAGGCTATTTCAAACTTGCCAGCAACTAAATTATCCTGCCTTTCAACTTTGATATTATTACATGGATATTTTTGAAGTTTATTCACTTGTAAACATGAGATTCTCCCATTCTTTTCTTGCAGTTACATTACATGGGTTTCATATTCTGGTCTACTTCCTCTGAAACAACCAAGGTATATACTTCTTTAACTCTCCCAGTCCTACTAACAATCTTTATGCAATCCTATGTATTGCTCCTTTTTAATATTTTTATTAGTATATATTAATTAGACAAAGTTAAGTGTTTCTTCCTGTTAGTTACGTATATCCATATAATGGACTTCGGTCAAATTGACCCCCTCTACTACTTTTTATTTTTCTCCTTGCTCCAAATGCTTGTTACTGACTGAACTTTTTTCAAATTTTAAATGTTTCTTTTTGACCTTTTTATATAAGCATAAAGTGTACTTAGATCGGTTTCTTCCCCGCTCACCTGCTTCCCTCCTCGCCTCCTGCTACTTCCCCAGTATTTCACCATTAATGTTTCTGTCCTTTCATTTTAGATCTAGATCCCACATATCAGAGAAAATATGCACTATTTATCTTCCTATGTCTGGCTTATTTCACTTAATATGCTTATCTCCATTTCTATCTACTTTCCTACAAGTGACATAACTTTATTCTTCTCTATGGCTGAATAATACACCAGAGTGTACACATGCCATATTTCCTTTGTCTATTCTTCAATGTTGAGTGCCTTAGCTAATTTCATAACTTGGCTGTTGTGAATAGTACTGCAATAAGCATAGTTATTCAGATGTCTGTACTGTATGCTGACTTACATCCCTGTTAATATATGCTGCATACCATAATCTTATGATTACAACCAACTTTACTTCTATTTCTTTCTTGAGTCCACTCTCCACTGTCTTTTATCCACTTTATTTTATTCCAATAGAGATTTTACATAGAAAAAAAAGTTTTAATGACCTTCAATAGAGCTTTTGTATTTCCAATTAAGTCTGTAAGGATTCATGGGTACCTCTAAGACTACTTTTAACTGCTAATAAATGAAAATACAGAGTCTAGCAAAATGTCTACCTCATTTGTCATCCCTGAAAATAATTTTATTCATTACAAAAGATGCTGAACAGTTGTGTTATTATTCATTTATAACAGAAGGATATTAAATTTGGTAGTATTTGACACATTGTCATGTGTCTTTTTTCCCAGCATTCATATTATTTACTTTTTCCATAGTTGGCTTCTAGCCTTAGAGTTAAGATTGCAGCATGAGTTACAAAGTCCACTAAGCTTTCCTTCAAAATAATAAAAACACTGAGCCCTGATGGTTCATTCCTGTAATCCCATCTATTCAGGAGGCTGAGGTCTGAGGATCATGATTCACAGCCAGCCCAGGCATAAAGGTCTACAATTCTTATTTCTAATTATCTATCAAAAAAATCAGAAATAGAACTATGGTTCAAGTGGCAGAGTACCAGCCTTGAGCAAACACTCTATGGGACAGTGTCTTACATAGAGAGATTAATAAACACTTTATTAGGATACAATCTACATGTACTAGAATTCACATGCTATATTATGAGGTAATGTGTAGGTTAATCAGTTCACTTTACCCAATTCACCTTGTGTATCAATTTCAAAACAGTATTTACATAAGGAATATATAAATTTTTGTCTGATAAAAAGCCAATGATTCAGTAGTCTTTCATGTATTTACAGATTTGTCTAAACTATCACCACAGTCAGCTTGTATTCCTTTAATTAGGATCATCTTCTCCTTCTCATTCACCTCCCAGGCCAACCAGTCAGTGATCTTCATTTTATTATCTTTACAGATCACCTAGTTTGGGGTTGTCATAGGAATGGAATCATACCGAATGTTAACTGACAAGAATTTTTCTTAGAACAGTATTTTTTGAGGGTGGCAGGTAGTAAAGTGCAGGCTGGACAAGATTTTCTGCTTTTCTGTGGCCAAAAAGTTAAGCCCTTTGGATAAGCTGAGCATTACTCTATCCATCATTCTGCATGTAGGTATTTGTGTTGTTTCTAGCTTTGGGACAGGACAAACAGCATTCCTAAAACACTGATATGTAAGTTTTAGAGTGAGCATATGTTTCTTTTCTCTTATACATCTGGTTTCTGAGACATGGTAAATCTAAAAGTCTCTTTAATTACTTGAGGAGTTACTGGATTATGTCTCCACAGTGTTTTGAGTTCCTACCAGCAGGGAAGGAAGAACTCAATTTCTCAGCATCATTAAGGACATAGTTATCTTATTTTTTGCTTCTAGTCAATAACGTGTCATTGTGATGTGGAGTTGCCTTTCATTGCTATCTAATGATATTAAGCATCTTTTATGAGTTTATTGGCTATTTGTGATTATTCCTTGGAGAAGTGTCTATTGAGAGCTTTTATTCGTTTTTAATTTGGGTTTTTTTCTTTTTTGTATGAAGCTGAGAGTTCATTATGTATTCATAAAAGTCTCTTAATGAATATATGTTTTGCAAATATTTCTCTATATCTGTGGGGTTTCTTTGCTCTCTCCATGTGCTTTGCTATACAAAAATTTTAGTTCTAATGAGGTTCAATTGACTCTTCTTTCCTTTTTTGCTTTTGTTATATGAAAAATTTTTGCCAACTCCAATGAAATGAAGGTTTATTTTTATATTTTGTCTATGTTCTCTTACAAAAGTTTTAGGTTTTAACCCTCATATTTAGTTTTTTCATCTCTTTGAATTCATTATAATAATGTAGTAGGCAGCAGGAATCCAAGTTCAATTTTTTTGTAGACTTTTCAGCTGTCTGAAGACCATTTGTTAGAGATAAAAAAAAGTTTTTCCTTCATTAAATGGTTGCAGACTCATAAAAATTCAACTTAAAGCTAGGCACAGTGGCTTATGCCTGTATTCCTAGCCACTCCCAAGGCTAAAATCTGAGGATGGTGGTTCAAAGACAGCCTGGGCAAGAAAGTCCCTGAGACTCCTATCTCCAATGAACCACCAGACAACTGGAAATGGAAATAAAGCTCAAGGAGTAGGGTGGTAGCCTTGAGCTGAAGAGCTCAGGAACAACCCCTAAGGGACCAGGATGAACTATTTTAATTCATCTAGCTTTCTGATAAAGCAGCATTGTTGCTAAAAATGTTGCCATTGACAGGCTGTAAATTTGCAGACAAAGAGCTAGGCCTAAGCCTAAATTTTGCTTCCCCTCTGATGAGTTGCAGTTTCCTGAAAGTCCTTTGCCATCCCATAATATTAGGTTCCCTAACAACGACCACAGGGATGCAGAGAATAGGGGCTTAAAACAACGGGTCCCAGAAGACTTCAGAACCAATCAAGACACGACTGATTTCTGTTCAAATTCTATGCAACCAGGATATACTGTAATGGGACCTCCCCGGCCCCCGCCGAAACCTCCTACCCTCGCTAATAAAAAACCCCTCCCCACGCCATTCCGGACTCACTCCCAGCTGGCCCCGCTACATTAGGATGCGTTGGTGTGAGTCCAGGCTCAAGTTTGCCCTGCAATAAAGACCCTTTTGCTTTGTACATTGGTGATGGTCTCCTGGTGGTTTTTGGGGATACCTCAATCTGGGAATTTCACACCCAGGCCCAGAGTTCAAGCCCCACAACCGACCAAAAAGATTCAATTTAACCACAGACTTATGCTTTTATTTCTGAACTCTCAATTCTATTCCATTGATCTACATATCTCTCTTAGTGCAAATATAACATTGTCATGGTTCTCATGGTTTGTACTGCATTTTGAGTATGAGAGGTGGCACCGCTCTGTACAACAATTTAACGATAATTTTAGTAAAACAATAAAAAATAAATTTAATTAAATGAAACAGAAACAGAAATCCACTTAGATAACTGTTCATTTCCTGTGTTGCTTGATTAGTCTACATGTCATGAAATTTCACATGACCTTTAGAATTAGATTGTCAATATCTATAAAGACATCTGCTGATTCAGATAGAGACTTAATTGAATCAGATCAGTTTGGGCATTACTGCCACCAAATCAAGATGAAATCTTTTGAAACACCATCTGGATTTTAAACTTTTTGTCAACTCTTTCCTTGGTTGTTTTTTTCCTATTTGTTAATGATGATAAGAATGGCATGCTATCTTATAAAAATACAGGAATTAATTCATGTCAATGCCATACTTTCTTTACTAGTCATGTGAAAAAGGATATACATCTATATAAATTTTTCTCATTTTAGAAGTACTACTTATAAAATTTCACTTCCTATCACTTTACCAAGTAAATGCTGTATCACAAAGATAGTCTTCAATTAGGAATATTGCTTATCCCTCAGTATCAAGAGCCAAAGATCACATGTGTTCAATTGCATTTTTAGATGTATATATGCATGTATCTATATAACCATTGAAATTTAAAAGAGTTTCTATTTGAAAACTACTGGCTTATGGTTCAAAAACAAATGAGTTTTGACCAGGCAAAGGTAGCTCACACCTGATGTCCTATCTACTCAGGAGGCTGAGATCTGGGGATAGAGATTCAAAACCAATCAGGGCACAAAAGTCTGTGAAACTCTTATCTCTAATTTACCTCCAGAGAAACAGAAGTGGTGCTGTGGCTCAAGAGGTAGAGCACTAATCTTGAGCTGAAGAGCTCAGGGACAGTATCCAACACAGAGTTCAAGCTCCATGAGCAACAACAACAACAACAAAAAAAGAGTTCTGTATTCTGAAGATATTCTACATTTCTTTCATATTATATGACAACTTCTTATCCCTATGTAAATCTCTCATGTTCAATTTTGTATTGTGCTAGACCTCATGATTTCTTGTCATATGCCAATAGTTGTAGAAATAAAACTTGAAATGATGGTTTTCAAGTTTTCATTGTTAATTCATGAATGTAATGTGGGCTTCTCACTTGAATTGTAAACTCCGAAACCACTGTAGCATGCACACATTTTTCCCATCAACTTGACACATATGTGTGAAAGAATGCCTACTCCTTCTAAGCCTTCCATTGATGGTCTGAAACACACCAGAGAGATCAGAATGTGATCAGGATGGCTTTGCAGAATGTCTGAGATTGTATTGCAGCTAATGGCATTTGCAAAGTTGGTGGTCTGGTAATTAAGTATGAATCAATCCACTGCTCATGTGTTTGCATACAGTAGTTCTCAATAAGAAATCCTAGGTGGTCACCTGAACTTTTGCGGCCTGAAACTTCTATGGAAGGGAGCCAAATTAGTCTCTAAAACTATGCACAAACAATTCTTGTTGCCTTCAGCACGCACTGGGACACTTTTCCTCTTCCCTCCCTGTGAAAGTGCTGCAGTCATTTTCCAACATTCTATGATACATTTATAGACTAGAAAGGATAAATGTAAATAATGATGCAGACCACTTCTTATGTCACATAAAATGAATGTGGGGGGAAAAACAACAGATGAAATGACTGATTTGTCTCTTTTTCAGTACAAGCTTATGTTTAAATAATTACATCTCAGTTGCTTCAAACATTTTCTCCTATTACGACTCAAAAGGCAATTCTAAATTCCTTCCTTTAATTTTAGCCTCAAACAACTGTGTTGTTACTGATAATATACCAGTGTAAACTGTGATTTTTCTACCACATTATCTAAGTATAAGTTACAAAATCCACTTATGTATAAGGAGTGGAAAAACTTAAGCAAGTTTTGATTTAAATTCCTTGCTCTTTTAAAATATATGGAAGAACTAACTCATGAAAAAGCCAATAAGATTTTTGGAACTCATGTTTCTGCCACTGAATGCATAGTTTGAATGGAAGGGGGAATATTTCTATAGTTCCTATCCCCAGGACACCTCTTATATTTGTCTATAGTTAAGTTGATTTTCAGTCATTTTGGGGGGAAAGATAATTGTTTTAAAATCTGTAGATGTAAAAATCAATTCTAATAAAATGTTTAAAAATAGTAATAAAAATCGGTACATAAGAAAATAGGTTTATAGGTTTATCTATTAATTACAGTAAAATATATGAAAATATAAAATAAATAAATAAATAAAATATATGGAAGAAAAATCATTTTACCTTTTCATGTTACTTCTTTTCATTCTTCTACTTACCCCTTAGGTAATTACTTAAATGTCATAAACAATTTAATCTAACCCTTGTAAACACTGTTCTTGCAATTTTCATGGAGAGAAGCTCAGACTTCAAGTATAAACGATGACTCGAGTTAAAAATATGTCTTATTATTAAGAAGGTAAAAAGAAAATTAATACTTCCAATCTCAGTCCTTGGAGACATAAAACATATTTAAAATGGTAACATTCATACTATAGCAAATTTATATCTGGTTGCATAAAAAAAAACCACACATAATACTGAATAGCATGTTAATATGGACACTTAATCCACCATACTTAATTGATTCTATAGCCTGATCTTGGAATAAGGATGGAACTAATCCTAAATCATTGAGACCTGATCACTTTTCAGGTAGATAATATAGTACATAGAAAAAGTACTATACTTATATGACATACTATATGCTTTGCTCCATCTCTTGGAATAATAACTCTAGTTTACTTCGTAGTAGATTCTTTTTTTTGCCAATCCTGGGCTTGGGCTCAGGGCCTGAGCACTATCTGTGGGTTTTCTCGAACTTAGCTCTCTACCACTTAAGCCACAGCATCATTTTTGGCTTTTTTTCTATGTATGTGGTACCATGGAATTGAACCCGGGTCTTTGTGCATACTAGGCAAGCACTCTACCACTAGGTCAAACTCCTAGTCCTGGTAGTAGATTCTTAAAACTGTAAACATGCTGATACACAAAAGTAATTTTAAAATGTGTAAATATTGGAATAAAATATAGAAATGTTATCCAATCCAAAATAACACAAAGGATAATTTTTCCTGCAAGCTTTCCAAAAGACCAGTAGAGGGTCTAAAATAAAACTTCACTGGGAAGTGAAATGGATTCCCAATAAATTATTATGCCATGCCATATTTTTGCTAATAAATTCTTCTATTTTCAGCGGTGTCACCTTCTCTCATGCTTCCCTGTTTCTTGCTCAATTTTTCTAGCTCTCAAAAGTAAGCTATTATTGGGATTTACCATACCACAGACATCACTGAACTCAACTTTCTCCAAAAACTAGAACTACACAGATCAAAAGTATTAAGTGCTATGCAAAAAATCTATGCATCATAGATAGACACATCATTAATAGAAGGAAGCAATCAAATACAGCTAAACCAGTGGATGGAAATGTTCTTAGTTATGTTCTAATAACCTCAATAATCACAGTCCCTTAATTCAAAGCAATATTTATTCATCTCAAGTTGGATCACCACCCAGGAAACAAAACTAGAGAAGGCTCCAGCTTCCTATGGTTTTCTCATTGTTTGACATTCTTACATCTGTATAGAGCTAGGTTTACAACCCAGTGGTTAGAACTCATCAAACTCTTCCTCTGTTTCAAATTCCCTATACCTTCCACTGCCCAATGACTGAAAAGTATGAAGAAATAGAAGAAATGTTTAGTTAATTTTACTTTCTCTACCATGGAAAGCTTCTGGAAGGAGATGAAATGTAAGCTAAGACTTATAAAATGAGTCAAACCTTTACAAGTAGAATTATAAGCAACCCTATTAGAGGCAAAGAATGGTATAAAACTCTAGTGGCAAGGAAATCTCGTGGTACATAATAGAAGACCACTCATCCATTCCCTCATGGCTAAAACTAACAGTTATTCTGTGAATAGTTGTTCCTTTGTGAACACAGGTTATCCGCGCCCCCCCCCCCCGCGACTTCATTGTATAGCCCCATTTGCATTTGAGACACAAATCTAGTGAATTGTATCCATGAAATATGAGAGAAATGATATACAAGAAGTGGAATGTCCTTCTAAAGAGGAGATAAGGCTTCCTTTCTCTCTTCTTTCCTGCACAATACTACTGTAGACATAAAAGCCTACCTATAAGAAGAAACTCCAGCCAGACACTGGTGGCTCACACCTGTAATCTTAGCTACTCAGGAGGCTGAGATCTGAGAATCACAGTTCAAAGCCAGCATGAAAGTCCATGAGACTCTTATCTCCAATTAACCACCAGAAAGCCAGAAGTGGTTCTATGGCTGAAAGTGATAGGGTGGTAGCCTTGGAAGGAAAGAAGGAACTCCATCAATGAAGGAAGGAACACCAGCAATGGAAGAGCAAGAAGAGGGAAAGCAGAAGCCCTGACTCCATTTAGCTGTCATACCATCTCTTACTAGTTGACAAAAGAGAAATAAACTTGCAAGCCACATCTTTGGGATTAATTTCTATACCAGGCAGGAACATAACTTAGTCTCACCTTCTCCAGATAACAGTTCTTCCTCCATAATATGTTTTCTTTATCTCCAAGTAGCTAGACAAAGGGGTTTCAGTCCAACATGTACATTTCTGTGTACAGTGCTTCTCAATCAGTGTCACCAACTCCATCACCCTGCCACATCTGTGAAAGCTACCCATCCTCTCCACTTACTTTGCTCATTTTCTTGTATGCACATTGAGTATTATGATGAGATGCATCCACCCACCATTCATGTATCCCCTCCCCTCAAGTCCCATCGCCATAGAATACACATTTCAACCATCAGTTAATGGTACCAATGAGTTACATCCTTGGAATCCACCTCCATGAGAAGGAGGGGTGTTGTTTGATTGCTTACTTTTTGTCCACTTTTACAGGCTTAAGACTCAATAATTTTTTATTTCTGCTGGACTCAGTCTACCTGTACTTTGCCTGGTGTCTTCACTTAACTTGCTCTGCAAGCCCTGTACCTCCTGTTAACAGGGGAATTCTTTCCTCTGTCAGAAATCTAACATCTTCCATCAGTTCCTGTAGGGTTTTTTCTTCTTTCTTTCTTTTGAAACAGTCTCTCACATTGTGTCCCAGTTTAGCCTAAAACTTCTTGAACTAACCTCCAAATTGGTCTGGTTACAGGTATGTGCTACCACAGCTAACTGCTCTTTGTGATACCTTTATTAGCTAGAGAAGTTTGTTCCATGAATACACAATTACACATTTAAGGCTACAATTGCCAAAGAAAATTAACCATGATTTTAAGTTGATTAAGTTTCTAATATCAGTATTGTAAACATATAGCTACACAAAAGTTTTTTATTTCAGAGAGTCTTGAAGAAGTTTTGAAATTCCCACAACATAGTAATGCACAGACAATGCAATTGTATAAGTTAAACATAATAACCATCATTTTTTATTGTGGCAAGCGCTGCTTGAAAACATATCTGCTTAACCATGGAGAAGTGACTGTATTACAAGATATAGTATACATAAATCACAAAATGATTTTAGAGGGTGACTAGAGGGTAACAAGTAACTGATTTAAAAAATGACAAAAGCAAATGAAAATCCCACCCCAGAACCCTTGCAATAAATTTGTAAATTTGAAAATTCTCATTCTCCATCCTACAGAAATGGGCAAAAATCTAATACATCCCAGATACTGAAAAGGCAGAATAGAAAGCATAAAGGCATGAGGTAATTACAGTTTAAATTCAGCAAAATGAGACACCAAGACAACCCCATGCTCTTGACCTTTGAAAACCAATCAACAGACTTGATCCTGAGAATACCAGAGGGGACTCTCCAAACACACATACGAAAACGATTAATTGAATAATGTCAACCCTGTAATGTTTCATGCAACCAATTACAAAAAATGTTTGGCAAGAATACTTTTGGTTTGGTTTTGTTTTTATGTGATTGCTATGGATTCTTCGGTAGTACTGAAGTGGTCCCATCAGGTCTTTATAAGTTTTTCTGAAAACTGAGCGGTTCACTTAATAGGATTGCTGCATAGAATAAGAGAATGTCAACAAACTTCTTTTAAAATCTGAATTGCAAACTATTTGTATAGATAGAATATCAAGGAGAAAAAGAATGGAATCAGATTTTTTCTTCTTTTAGGAAAAAGAGCACAAAGTTCAATTATGATGTTAAATTGTAAAACATCTATAAATCTGTCTCATCTCAATACATTTTTTCTTTACTTTTCAGTAGATCATATTTAAACTTTACATATTTTTTCTAATGGATATTTTCAGTCCAAATGTTTTTCTCTTAGCTGTAGAAAATTTCTTATGATTTTCTAATGCAAATAATAACACGATATGCCAAATTTGAATTTCAACTTACAAAAGTCACAACATACAAACTCTTATCCAGTACAAAATGCTATGGGGGAAAATACTAGTACTGTGATTCCAGAGAAATGCAGTATATTGGTATTTTCTTTTTGTTTTTTTAATTGGCACTAAGCCTTGAACTTGGGGCCACTTAAGCCATAATTCCAGTCCAGCTTTGTACTAGCTAATTGGAGGAGTCTCCGCAGATTTTTCTTCGCTAACTAGCTTTGAATCATGATTCATAATGCTCTACCTCTTAAATAGCTAGGATTAGAGACATGGGCCACAGATCCAATTCTGATACATCATCTTAAGGTAGGAAGGAATACATACATTGTAGTAAACCAGACTATTACATTTTAAATAATGGTAATGTCAGAAATCCACTGTCTCTTTAGCTTTAACATTTTCATTTACAAAATACAGACCTATAACCTCATTTCTTCTCCCATCACACAGTTGTCACCACATCCCACCTCTTTGTCAGGTAGTGCATTAGTCAGCTTTCTGTCACTCGTCAAAACACCTACAACAATTAACCTATAAAGAAAACAGGAGTTTGAGGCCCACAGTGTTAGAGCCTCTGCTGGGCATGCTAGCTGTCAATGTAGGACAGGTGTGGTAAACTGCTCATTCTGAACCAGGATAGAAGAGAGAGAAAAATAAAAGGGACCTGATCTCATCATCCCATTGGCAAGCATTCCTTACCTCCAATAACTAAAATCCTCCTACTAGGTCTTACCCCCACCACCTCCCAAGAGCATCCCTCTGAAAGCTTGCATTTAGCTCATGAAAGTTTTTAGAACAATTATCTAACCTACAGCAGGAGTTAGCACACACCTAAAGTAAGGTTAAAGAATATCTTTTTCCGTACACAGTTCAGAAATTAAATAAAAGTACACTGAGATCAGATTAAAGGAAACTTCTCTCTTTTATTGTAGAGGTGATATGTAGAGGGGTTGCAGTTATATAACCAGTAGTGTTAGACCCTCTGTTGTTTTCTCCTGATTCCAGACCCTCCCACTCACCTCCTCCCAAAATTGTAAGGTTTATTTCCAACCGAGTGTCTAGTGAGTGTCACTGTTGCATTGGTTCACCCTTCATCTCACCTTTCTTTGATTCCCCTTCCCTTCCCCAAGTCAGACAAACTTAAATACAAGATAAAGGGTACTAAAATCAAAAACAGTGACCTTGGAAAGTGAACCAGAGAGAAAAAAAAAAGAAAGAGAAAGGAATTTTTTGCAAACACTAGACTTAAAAAAAGGAAAAGAAATAAAAAAAGAGAAATAACGACCACAAAAAGAAATCTCTTATTTCCATTGTTCATTTAGACTAGCATCATTTTATGTGGTCATATATTCACAGTGGTTGGGCCATTCTGAACCTCTGCTATGACTAGCCTAGGCATATATGAATTCTTTCAAATGAGTAAAATCATGGATCTATGTTTCTTTTGGGTCTGGCTTACTTCATATTATATGGTTTCTTCCAAGTCTTTCCATTTCCTTACAAATGACAGCAGAATAGAATTACCATATTTTCTTTATCTGTTCATCTCCTATGGGGCATCTGGGTTGGTTCCATATCTTAGGTATGTTAAATAATGCTGCAATGAACATGGTTGCATTGGTAGCTTTAGTGTGACCTTGTTTGTGATCATTTGGGTGAATGTCCAGGAGTGGGATTGCTGGATCATAGAGGAGCTCTATGTTTAGTCTATTGGTGAGCCCGTATACTGCTTTCCAGAATGGTTGAACCAATTTACATTACCACCAACAGAATAGTAGTGTTCACTTTTGGCCACATCCCTGTCCCACCAGCATGTGCGTCCCTCCTGAAGCTGTGTGCTCAGTCGAAAAAGAGAACCATCACAGATAGAGGAGGATAGGACTTTGGTCAAGGGTGTAAGTGTAGCTATGTTCTGCTGCTAGAACCTACAAACAAGCTCTCAAAGAAAACTTGTTTTATTTGTGCAGATTTGATTACTTATACCCCTTCAACACATATTTTATTTCTTCCTCCTACTCATACAAATATAGTTCTATTACATGCAAATATCTTATCACTTCCCTATCACTTATTGCAGGGAAATCATGAATTTACTGCTTTGTTTACATCTCTTACAAATCCACATTAAAAATACTGTTTATGGGAATAGTTGTACTTATTTACCTTTAATTTTCTTTTTTCATATATTTTTATTGTAATTAATAGAAGGGTTACATTATATTTGCCAGATAGAAGGTACATTAATTCACGTACATTGATACCCTTTCTCATGTCTTGATCCCTTAATTTTCTTTAAGAGGAACAGAGGAAAAGAAAGCAGCAAGAGAGACAATAAAAAAGAAAGACAAAGAGAGACAGAGAAAGAGAGATAGAAACAAAGAGACAAGAACAGACACAAAGAAAGAAGAGAACTTAATTGCCTTTGTAGACTAAACAGCAACTTCTTACAGAGCTAATAATATGCATCCTAATAAAGGAAAATCACTGAAATAAAATTACAATAATAAAGAACTACAAGATAAGTATTCTAAAACCTCAGCGAACAAGTTTGTTTTTTTTTTCCTCTTTGAGGAGCTTGTTGTAAAGTATATTTTTGGGTGCTGTCCCAAATACTTCTCATTCATCCTTTCTGGTGAAGGTCTAAATTTTGCATAATTAATCATCAGCCTGATGATTCTGATGCAGGTGTTCCAGAAGATTTACTTGAAAAATCTTAGGCTGGATGTCAAATTAAATGAAACTGTGGATATTTACCTCTGTAAACCTGGACTGATGCCTGGAGCTTGGTACATACATAATGAGAAACTTCCTTCTTGGTCACCATTGCCATATCAACAAATGGAAGTTCCATCCTATCAAATGCCACACACAAATCATGAGAGTCATCCCTTATTCTGGTCTTCAAGTCTCACTTTGGGGTCCAGTTCATAAGCAAATCTGTTATCACAACCTACAAAATAAATTCTAAATTTTACAAGTTCTTTGGACCTCTGGCATTATCAGTCTACAGGAAGCCATTCTAGCTTGAGGCTTTTCTATTAGTCTCCTGGGGCTATGGTAAAATAGTAGCACAAACTTGGTACCTTGAAGCAACAAATATTTATTCTTTTATAGTCCTAGAAGTCAGAAGTCCAAGATTTGTTTCTGAGTTAAATTTAAGTGTTGGCATTTTTCATTAGTGCCCGAAGAAGGAACCTTTAAAGGAAGGGTTCCTTTATTGCCTTGTATGGTTCCTGCAGGCTGCCCTCATTCCTTGACTCATGAACTTTTCCTCAGATTTTTTTGTGTTCCAATGGTCACCTCGTTTATGTTGTACGGTCCTATTACCTCAGGAAGATCTAGATCTGGTTCTCTCTTTAAAAAAACAAACAGTGATGATTGCATTCAACATGCATTGATCATCCTGGAAAACCTCCTCATCTCAAATATTTCAGTTTAGTCACATAGACAAAGTCTCCTCCACGTAGAGAAATATTCCCAAACTGTGTAATTCTGGAGACATAACGGTTCCTACCACTCCTTCTTACAATGGTTTCTTGGAGTTATCAGAATGAATAACTCAGACCCTATCAGACTTGGTCTCTTAATCTTCCATTTGCTTCCCACATTCCACTTTGAGAACTCTGAAGAATTTGCCATAGTCTGAAGGCCATGTCATCAGGTGACGTGTTAGGCCTGTAATGTTGTCTAACCACCACACATGTGTACTCACTGCATTCCAGACACATTAGCTTCCTTGCTGCTCCTCAAATCATCTCAACACATTTTCACAACAGGGCTTTGCACTTGCTGTACATTCTGTCTGCCGTGGTCTACCTCCAGACACTGTATGCTTGGCTTTCCAACCTTTCCATTTATGACTAAATGTCATCTAATTGCAGGTTTTCTGTAAGAACTCCAGAGAAAATAGCACCTCCCACTCCCAGTCAAACACCCCCTTGCTGCTTTGTCATGTTCCATAGAACATTCAGTCCATCTGAATGAATACTTACCCACTTGCTTACCATCTTCCCTCATCCTTGAGAACAGTATTTTGGTTCATTTGTCCCTAAGTCACCGGGCTCCAAATTAGTGACAAACATAGAAGTACACCCAAACACCACTTCTCAAATGATAAATGAAGAAATAAATGTATTAATGTCTACTAAGCAAGTACACTCAGATGCCTCTGGAAGTACTCATGTTTCTTTTTGCTGGTTTTCTTTCTTTTGTGAAACAAGACATGTCAAGAAAATTTATCATCTCTTCTTTATTATCAAACCAGCATCACTTTTAAGTATTTCTACTAAAACATCCTTGTTGCCAGAGAAGACATTATAGGCTTGTCCAAACAACTACTAACACTGTTTTTATAGAAAGAAATATATATATATATATATATTCCCCATTAAAAATAAGTAAACTTTCAAGAACAAAGTATGTATGATGTATGTGTAAATTTATGAGATTGTTAGGCTTATCTTTATAACAAAAACATATATATACACATATATTCGGAGTTTAATTAACTAACATGCTTGAATTCATTGGTGGGGGGTGGCTTAAATGAACCAACTGTGTTGAAGCAAATGATAGTAAGATTTGGAGTTACTGTAACATTTCACCAATGCTAATTACTGCTCACACTCTGCTTCCATTATCATCTCTCTTTTACAAGTTTGGAATCAGACAGATAGGAGAGTAACTTGCCTAAGTCACTGAAGAAGCCAGTGTTGAGAAGAAAGCTCGATAATTCCTGGCTCTTAGAACACATGCTGCTACCACCAGGCCACACTCTTCTCTCCAGAGAGGAGAGCATGGAACTGCATGGAAGGAAAGATGAAAACAGTTTCCCATCAGATATAGAAGAAGCATGGAAAAGCATCTACCATTTGTAGCAAAGACAAACAATGCACCACTGCTCTGTTTAGAAATTTTTTTTCTCCAAGAAAAGTTGGGGAAAAAATATTCTGCATCATTTAAACGTAAAGCCACCACCATTTCCTTGGGGGAAAATGTATATTAAAAAATTTAATTTATTAGACACTGGTGGCTCATGCCTGTAATCCTCTCCATTCAGGTTGCTGAAATCTGAAGATAGCCCAGGCAGGGAAATCCCTGAGACTCTAACCTTTAATTAACCATGAAGAAGTGAGAATTGAAGCTGTGACTCAAATGATAGAGTTCTACCTCTGGCATAAAAGCTCAGAGACAGTGCCTAAACCCTGGGTTCACACACAGAGACTTCATTCAGTTTGCCCTCCAATGATGTAAATAATAACTTTATTATATCTCTTTATCCATCTACAAATCCAACATTTATTAGGGGAAAATAAATGCTGATGAGATCCATCCATTTAGTTTGAAGCTTTTCATTGACAAAGATAATACAAGGGTTTAGTATTTTTCCCCTTTTCTAGAGTGCATGAACATTAACACCTAGGATCTAACTTTCACTATTAAAATTTTACCCAGGCATGTTTCTTCTTTGTTAAACAGTGATTCTTTATACCTTTTTCCTTTGGAAGACACCCACACTTCTTTAAAAATACATTGGAAAACATTGACTGTGAATGTGTTTTTGTTTTGCTAATGAAATATCAATGGGACTTGTACACACAGATCAAGCTCTGTACACATATTATTATCTCCAAATAATTAATATTTGTGTATTATTTCCCTTGGGTTGGCTATGCATGAATACAGAAGCACTGGGACAACTCATCGAAAAATACAATGTGAGCTGGTTCCAGGGGTGCTTTTGTAAATACTCCCTGCCAGTGGTTGAAGGGACTAAGGAAGCACCCTGCTGAGACCCCTCCCATCCTCCTCCGGAGTATGAGCTAATTCTATCTTCTCCTATTGGGCAAGCAGCCAAACACAGAAGCTGGAAGGACAGCACTGTAGCTCAGTAGTTCCTCGAGAGAGTAAAGTGCCAGCAGTCAGCAACTGAAGAGGAAGAGAGAGAGAGAGAGAGACAGAGAGAGAGAGAGGGAGAGGGAGAGGGAGAGGGAGAGGAGAGAGAGAGAGAGAGGGAGAGAGAGAGAGGAGAGAGAGAGAGAGAGAGAGAGAGAGAGAGAGAGAGAGAGAGAGAGAGAGAGAGAGGTGAGAGAGAGAA